>NC_081560.1:99772249-99788297 GCF_022355385.1 Mustela nigripes | reverse complement strand
ATTGTTATATATTATATTATAATATATATTATATTATATATAAAAGACTGACCTTGTCAGAGCAAGAGGGAATTCTCTTTTTAATTAATTTAATTAAGTTTAATTAAGATAATATATATCATATATTATCATATATATCATAAGATAATATATTATATATTATTATATTATATTATATTATATTATATTACATTATATGTATAAAGTCAATACTCAACAATCAACCACATTTGTATACATTAACAGTGAATAGATAGAAGCAAAAATTAAAATCAAAATATTTTTCCCTATGTTTTATTTAGGTAGTTGACACACAAGAGTTACATTACATCCGCTGTGCAATACAGTGATTCAACAAGTTTATATGCTGTGTTATGCTTACCACAGTGTAACTACCATCTGTCACCATGCAATGCTAACACAATGCCATCAAATCACAACATAATTTGAATCACTGTAAAGAATACGAAATACTTAAATATATACGTTACATGTAAAGAATCTGGAGGCAGAAAACTACAGAAAGTGGATGAAAGAAATGGAGTAAGTTAATAAATGCAGAGATGCACTGTTACTGAACTGGTAGAATCAACGTAGGAAAGACGGAAATTCTCCCTAAATTGATGTTTAAGTTTAGAGCAACTTTTCTTTAATGGGTTTTTTTGTGTAAATACAGATGATTATTGTTAAGATTTATATAGAAATCAAGGTAGCTCGAATAGATAAAATGATTTTGAAAAATGCAAATAAAGTGGAAGAAATCTCTCTACCTCTTTTTAAAATTTTCTCCGCCTTATGATTTTTTTAAATTTTATTTTTTCAGTATTCCAAGATTCATTGTTTATGCACCACACCCAGTGCTCCATGCAATCTGTGCCCTCCTTAATACCCACCACTGGTCTCACCCACCCCCCTCCCCCACCAAAGCCCTCAGTCTTTTTTTCAGAGTCCACAGTGGTTTGGCTCCCTCTCTGATTTCCCTCAAATCACTTTTCCTTTCCTTCTCCTAATGTCCTCCATGTTATTCCTTATGCTCCACAAGTAAGTGAAATCATATGATAATTGACTCTCTCTGCTTGACTTATTTCACTCAGCATAATCTCCAGTCCCATCCGTGTTGATACAAAAGCTGGGTATTCATCCTGACGGCTGAGTATATACATGGACCACATCTTCCTTATCCATTCCTCTGTTGAAGGGCATCTTGGCTTTTTCCACAGTCTGGCGATTGTGATGATTGCTGCTATGAACATTCAGGTACATATGGCCCTTATTTTCAATGCATCTGTATCTTTGGGGTGAATACTCAGGAGTGTATTTTTAATTTCTTAAGGATTCTCCACACTGTTTTCCAAAGTGGCTGCACCAACTTGCATTCACACCAACAGTGTAAGAGGGTTCCCCTCGCCTTTCTCCACATCCTCTCCAACACTTGTTTCTTGTCTACCTAATCTTTGTAATTATTATAGACTGCAGTAATTTACACTGTGTATAATTGGAAAATGGATAGATTCCTAGGTCAATATAATAGAATAAAGAACCCAGAAGACTCACATAAAATGCGCAATTGATTTTGGGCAAAGGGCAAAAGCAGTTCAATGGAGAAAGGACAGCTTTTTTTTTTTTTTTTTAAAGATTTTATTTATTTATTTGACAGACAGAGATCACAAGTGGGCAGAGAGGCAGGCAGAGAGAGAGGGGGAAGCAGGCTCCCCACTGAGCAGAGAGCCCAATGCAGGACTCGATCCCAGGACCCTGAGATCATGACCTGAGTAGAAGTCAGAAGCTTTAACCCACTGAGCCACTCAGGTGCCCCAAGGACGGCATTTTTGACAAACGGTGCCAGACTAATTGGACAACCACAGGAGAAAATAATGAACTATGATTCATACCCTATGCAAAGATTAACTCAAAATATGTCATGCACTGGATTCTTAATTCTGTTGACTGGGCCATGGCGCCCAAATAGTTGGTCAGCTATTTTTCCTGTATATTAAGGAGTTTGGGAAAGATTTTTATTTAAATTGGTGGACATCTAGAGAAGCAGATTGCTTTCCCTAATGTGGGTGGACCACATCCCAATCAGTTGAAGACCTGAGTAAAACAAAAGACTGACCTCCTCAGAGCAAGAGGGAATTCTATTTTTAATTAAGTTTTAAATATTAATTCCAGTATAGTTAATTCACAGTGTTATATTAGTTTCAGGTGTGCAATATAGTGTTTCAACAATTCAATACAGTACTTAGCACTTGTCATAAGTATACTCCTAATCCCATGCTACTTCCCCTACCTACGTTCCCCCCGCCACCCCCCATAACCATTTGTATGTTCTCTATAGTTAAGAGTCTGGTTTTTGGAGACTCTCTCTCTCTATTTCTTTTGTTCATTTGTTTTGTTTTTTAAATTCCAAATATGAGTGAAACCATATGGTGTTTGTCTTTCTCCTGCTGACTTATTTCACTTAACATTTTACTCTCTAGCTCCATTCGCTTTATTGGAAATGAAAGATTTCATTCTTTTTTATGTATATATACACACAGGACATCTTTATCAATTCTCTACTGATGGACACTTGGGCCCTTTCTATAATGTTTCTATAATTTGGCTATTATAAACAATGCCATAATAAACATAGGGGTACCTATGTCCTATCATATGATATTTGTTTTTCTCTGACTGACCTCTTTTGTTAGATAATATACTCTAACTCCATCCACATCATTGCAAATGACAATATTTAATTCTTTTTTAAGGTGAGTAATATTCTATTACATATATATATATACATCACTACTTTTTTATCCATTCTTCAATTAATGGACTTCAGGGCTGTTTCCATAAGTTGGCTATTGTAGATTATACTGCTATAAACATGGGGGTACATGCATACCTTTGAATTAATATTTTTGTATTCTTTGCGTCAATACCTAACAGTACAATTGCTGGATTATAGGATAGTTCTATTTTTAACTTTTTGAGGAATCTTCGGACTGTTTTGAAGAGTGGACACATAGATTTGCTTTCTTACCAACAGTGCTAACAAGATTCCCTTCCTCCATATCCTGGCCAACACCTCTTGTTTCTTGTGTTGGTGATTTTAATCATTCTGACAGGTGTAAAGTGATATCTCATTATGGTTTAGATTTGTATTTCCCTGAAGGTTAGTAATGTTGAGCATCTTTTCATATATCTGTTGGCCATCTGTAGGTCTTTTTTGGAGAAAGGTCTACTCATATCTTCTGCCCATTTTTTATTGGATTATTGTTTTTTTGGAGTGTTGAGGTTTATAACTTCTTTATATAGTTTGTATACTAATCCTATAACAATTATGTCCTTTGCAAATTTCTCCTCCCCTTATATAGGTTACCTTTTGCTTTTATTGATTGTTTCCTTTGCTATGCAGAAGATGTTTTTTGTTTGTTTGTTTGTTTGTTTGTTTTTGATAAAGTCCAATCGTTTATTTTTGCTTTGCCTTGCCTGACGGGATAAATCTAGAAAAAATGTTGCTACAGCTAATGTCAGAAATTACTACCTATGCTCTCTTCTAGGGTTTTTATGGTTTTAGGTCTCACATTTAGGTCCTGAATCTATTTTGGGTTTATTTTTGTGTGTGGTATAAGCTTCATTCTTTTGCATGTTGCTGTCTATATTTCCCAGCACCATTTGTTGAAAAGACTGTCTTTTTTCCTATTGCATATTCTCACCTCTTTTTTTGAAGATTTATTGACCATATAATCATGTATTCTTTTCTGGGCTTTCTATTCTGTTCCATTGATCTTTTTGTCAATTTTTGTGCTGGTACCATACTGTTTTCATTAATACAACTTTGTATAACTCGAAATTGTTATGTCTCCAGCTTTGTTTTTCTTTTTCAAGATAATTTTGTCTATTTGGGGTTTTTTATGTTTCCATACAAATTTTAGGATTATTTGTTCTAATTCTGTGAAAAAGACTGTTGGTATTTTGACAGAGATTGCACTGAATGTGTAGACTGCTTTGGGTGGTATGGACATTTTAACAATACTTATTTTTCCAATCTTTCAGCATGGAATGTCTTTCTATTGTTTGTTTCATCTTCCATTTCTTTCATCAGAGTTGTATCATTTTCAGAGTACAGGTGTTTTATCACTTTGGTTAAACTTATTCCTAACCATTTATTATTTTGGTTCAATTGTAAATGGGATTGCTTTCCTAATTTCTCTTCCTCTTGCTTCATTGTGTATAGAAATGCAAGTTTTCTGTATTTTGATTTTTGTATCCTACAACCTTACTAAATTCATTCATCAGTTCTAAGAATTTTTTGGTAGAGTCTTTAAGATTTTCTCTATATAGTATCTTGTCATCTGTGATAGTTTTACTTCTTTCCTACCAATTTGAATGCCTTTTATTTCTTTTTGTTGTTTGATTGCTGTGGTTAGGACTTCCAGTACCATGTTGAATAAAAGTGGTGACAGTGGACATCCTTGTCTTGTTCCTTGTTAGGGGAAAAGCTCTCAGTTTCTTCTGCACTAAGGGTGATGTCAACTGTAGGCTTTTCATAGATGACCTTTATTATACTGAGTTATGTTCCCTCTAAACCTACTTTGTTGATGACGTTTTTATCATGAGTTGATGTTGTACTTTGTCAATTGCTTTCTCTTGTATGTGACTTCAAATACATCTCTCTCTCGCTTTCTCTCTTTTGTTTGATACAGCTTTTCATATTCAGGGTCAACATTCCTAAGTCACAGTAGAAGAGAATGTTGCTTTGTAAACCTACAGAATATATTGTGAGTCTTTAAGTTGTTAAATCAAATACTCAGATTGAAGTGAGGAAAAGAGAATGATACTATAGAAAAGAAAAGTCTCACAGAATGATGTACACATTAAATAATTATCAAGAATCAAAATACATGAACTATTACTTCCTAATGTAATCATGATTTATAATTTTGTGAAATTATTTAAAACATTTTTAGCAAATCTAACCTTTGGATGAAACTTCAAGAGTATATCTTATTGTAGTAGAAATGTTTTAATAGTAAACAACTATATCACATTGTAATTAATGTTATGACACAAAATTATGAAACATCATGATGTGATAAATTCAAAGTATGGCCTAAATTTTACTTCTGAATTTTCTCTTACACTTTTTCTTAGGCAAATTTTGGAATTATTTTGGAGATTTTGAAATTTATATTGAGATTTTGATTGGAATTTCCTTTCATTAAGTGTTAATTTTTGTTAGTGTATTACTAATAGTTCTTTAACTCTCTAGGTAGGGTTGAAGCTGTTCTACACCCAATTTTTTCATTATATTTGTCAAAGTTAAAACTGAAATCTGTTGGAGAATCTTTCAGTGTCTTCATTGTGCCTTTTTCTACACTCCAACTTTCATTCCCAAGATTTATGCTTTCTTGTCCCCTTTTCTCTGAATGTAGCCAGAATGGATGCCTTTCACATTCTCTTTCTAGATAAATCTTAAACTGGTCAACACTGTTGACCTTTTTCTTAATTACATCCTCCCACACAAATATTTCTCAAATAATCTGGCTTCTTTAGGGTGCTACTTCCCTAAAAGAGGCTTTTCCCTTAAAAAAAAACAGCACTATTGAAGAGATCTTCTGTATGATTTTGTGTTTGTTTACTATTTTATTTTGTGATCTTTGGGTGATTAGTCATATCGTCTTCATAAGAGTATACAAATAGAGGGGAAAGAAGCCCTGCTTTGGTTTTTAAATTGTTTATTCCTCTAATATAAAGGTTGTAAGGGTAGGAAGGATTGTAAGCACTTGGCTTAATGTCCCATGGCTGACACCTATTCTAAACCTTTGACGGAGCTGATGGGTACAGGCATGACTAAGACTTCCTTCTGCTGCCTAGAAAACTTTGAAGCCATTCCCAGAAAACTAACAGACCCACTTACAAATCCTTTTCCTCTCAAACCCCCTTACTAACTATTAAAAACCTATTTCTCATGCCCATTATTTTTGGAGGATTTTAACTTTGGCCTGTGAGAGGAGCAGGAAAACATTTTAAAAGCAGGTAGATACTGATAAACTGTATTCACCTAGTAGAGAGACCTAAGTCTATTTGCAGGGGGGATTTCTGGTTGGAGCACACCCTCGTTTCTGTACTTGTAGGTTGGAAACACTGGGGAATTGAAGTGAAACAACAACGAACAAAAACAAAAACATGTTTGTCATATTCACTTCTAAGTGGTAAAGAGACACCAGGATCAGCTGTTGCCTGAGATTTTATTTTGAGTTAAATGTGCCATACCTTTATGAGAAATGTGCTCAGAGTTTATCAATTAGTTGTTGTTTTATTTTGTTGATATGACTTTTTATCACTCCCTTCCCTGAATTTTAATGTTTTAGTAGGAAATTGGGAAAAGATAAGCCAAGGACATAGATACCATCTTGAATGGGTATTTTGTGCTGATATTTTAGTGCAAAAGAAGCAAATGTCAACATATAGAAGAATCCTTTGAATTTCTAAGTCATTTTTAATACTAGTTTTAACACAATAAAATCTTGAACATATTTTATATATTACTCTATTAACTTGAAAATATACTACAAGCATTTATAAAAGCTCTAAAATAATTAACAGTCAACCATTATTTTTACTTCCCCAATAATTATAACATCTTTATTTCTCTTTTGTGCAAACAATTCAAAGTTAATTACATGGTTGTCCATCCTTAAATGCTATCATTATTATTATCTTTTTATTAATGTATGGCAAACTGCTCAGCTTAGCTTGTAATAAGGAGTTGAATTATTATTGGAGCCATAGAGAATTGAACAGTTGGAAGTCATAAGCTAAATGACTATGGGGAAAAATAATGTCATGTTGCTTAACTAGCTCATGTCACAAAATGGTTTATTTAGCTCCATTCTATACAGAGATAAATATCACACAAATTTGTTTATGTTTCTACAAGTCAGATTTCTAAGTAGAAATGTTTAAAAATTCCTTACCTGTGGCAGAGGCGGTGAGGCACAAAATGGATTTCAGAAAACAAACATATTGCATCAGCTGGGAAATTTACCCACAGACCAGTGCTGGCAAATAACAGTAAGACTTTCATAGGATTCTGAAAGAAGTGTATGGAAATGTAAGAAAGTAGAGTGTTATAATGACATTTAAAAAAGTAAAATGTAGTTCATTTTTAAAAAAGCATTTAGTTGGATATATAGAGATAATTGTTTCCAACTTTTTTATTTTGAGAAAATTGTAGATTTGCATGCAGTTGTAAAAATTAAGGAGTTGAATTATTACAGATATGCCATGCACTATTTATCCAGTTTCCTTCAAAGGTGACAATGGGATACCTAAAGTATAGTATCACAACCAGTGTATTGATATTGACACAGAAGTTTTCTGTCACTGCAAGGATCTCTCATGTTGCCCATTTAGTTACAACCTCTTCACTGTCCCCATCCCATCTCTTACCTTTGGAACTATTCTTATTTCTATTGTTTTGACATTTCAAGAATGTTATATAAATGGAATCAATGTATGCCATTTTATGATTGGCTTTTTTCACTCACTGTAATTTTCTAGAGATTCATTGTTGTTGATATATATCAGTAACTTTTAACTTTGTATTGCATTTTGTTACATTGTATGAAAATTCCAATCTGTTTAGCCATTCACCAATTAATGGATATTTGAATTGCTTCTATTTTTTTTGCTATTAGAAAAAGTAACTGCTATGAAAATCTATGTACATATTTTTGTGGGAACATAAATTTTTGTTTCTCCAGGATAATTACTCAGGATTATAATTGCTGGATTATTCAATTATTCCATGTTTAGTTTTATGAGAAAACCCCAAAATGTTTTCCAGAGTTCCTCTGTCACTTTAAATCCCTACCAGTAATATGTGAGAGATCCAGTTTTTTTGCATCACCATTAGGATTTGATGTTGTCACTATTTTTTACTTTAGACATCCTGGTAAGTTTATAGTAATATCATTTCATCATTTTAATTTCTATTTCCTTAATGGTGAATTGTGTTGAACATCTTTTCATGTGCCTGTTATCTGTATATCTTCTTCAATGAAATGTTTGATATGCCTTTTGCCCTTTTAGTAATTTTATTTTATTTTATTATAATTTTTTAAGATTTATTTATTTATTTGACAGAGAGAGAGAGATCACAAGTAGGCAGAGAGAGAGGAGGAAGCAGATTCCCCACTGGGTGGAGAGCCCAATGCAGGGCTCGATTCCAGGACCCCGGGACCATGACCCTAGCCAAAGGCAGAGGCTTTAACCCACTGAGCCATCCAGGTGCCCTGGTAATTTTAGCAACATGTAAAAGTTTAGAACCAACAAACCATTGAAAATGAGTGGCAGAGCAGACTATTCTTTCTTCCTTTCTGTTCTTATGGAGAATGCATTTAATTTTTCACAATTAGGTATAAAGTTTGATGTAGGCTTTTGTAGACATTCTTACTAAGTTCAGGAAGTTCCTTTTACCTAAATTTTTCAGAAGATTTTGTTTTTATTTTGTTGTGGTGGTTGTTTATAAATGGAGACTGAATTTTGTAAAGTGTAACTTTGTCTCAATCAACATGATCTTTTGATTGTTCTCCTATAGTTTATTAATATGGTGCATTATTTTAATTTTCAAATGTGAGCCAGTTTTGTATCTTGGGAATAAGCCTTTCTGCCGTTTTGAGTATAGAAAAGTTTTACATGTTGCTAAAATCTATTCACTAATACTTTGTTGAGAATGTTTTCACCTTTGGTTGCCTGGGTGGTTGAGTTGGGGTTAAGTGTCTGCTGTCAGTTTCGGTCATGATCCAGGGTTCTGGATTCTAGTCCTACATTGAGCTTCCTGCTCAGCGGGGAGTCTGCTTCTCCCTCTCCCTCTGCCCCTTTACCCTCTTCCACTCTGCTCATGCATGAGTGTGTGCTCTCATTCTCCCTTTCTTGAAAATGAATAAATAAAATCTAAAAAAAAAAAGAATGTTTTCACCTATAATTATGAGTGATATTGGTCTACAATTATTTATTTATTTATGGACTACCTTTGTCTTATTTTGGTATCCAGCTAATCATAGTATCATAAAAGTAATCCATTCCCTCTTCTATTTTCTAGAAGACATTGTATAGAATTGATTTTAATCATTTACATGTCTAGGATATACTCCAATTATTACTAATTTACCTAGAAATTTCTTTTATATTTTAATTATAAATTCAAATTCCTTGATATTTTAAATTTATTGATATCATCTTTTTCATATTAGGTCAGTTGTGGTAGTTTGTAATTTTTGAAGAATTAATCAAAGTGGTAAAAGTTATGTCCATAAAGTTGTTTATTGTATTCCTTCACTATTGTTTTTATCATTGCATAACTAATACTAATCTCTACACTTTTGTTGCAGATTTTGTAATTCTGTAATTTGTGACTTCTCTATTTTTCTGTCAGTCTATCCAAAATTCATCCATTTTATTCATATTTTTAAAGAATTAGCTCTCTGTTTCATTGAATTTTCTCTATTGTTTTTCTGTATTCAAATGTATTGATTCCTCCTGGTATCTTTACCTTTATCTTTACACCATTGTGTAATCACCATAATTATCTATTTCCAAAACACTTTATCAGCTGAATTATGAACTCTGTACCCTTTGAATAACAATCTCTGGTTTTTGGCAACCTCTATTACAATTTCTGTCCCTTGAATTTGACTACCCTAGTTATCTCACATTAGGGAAATCTTACAATATTTGTATTTCTGTGTCTCATTTATTTAACTTACCATAATGTTTTCAAGGTTTAGCCATGTTGTAGCATCTGTCAGTACTCCTTTGTTTTTATGACTTAAGAACATTCCATGTATGTATATGCAATATTTCATATATCCATTCATCCACTGATGGACACATGGGTTATTCATATATATCCCATATATCATGATAAATAGGTTATTCATATATTGCATATACATACACTGATGTGTAAGTAGATAATTGAATCTCTGTTACCAATACTTTTGGGTGAGTTAGTGAGATTTCTGGATCATATGATAATGTAATATTTAAGTTTTTGAGAAACAGCCAAAGTGTTTTCCACAGTAGTTGCACCATTTTATAGTTCCCTAGAAAGGTACAAGGGTTTCAATTTCTCTACATCTTTGCCAGTACTCACATATGTGTTTTTAATTTTAATATAATAATTATTCTAACTAAATGATGTAAAAAGTATCTCATTGGGCTTTTAGTTGGCATTGGTTAGTAATGATTAGTGAAGTTGAGCATCTTTTCATGTGTTTGTTGGATAATTTTATAAGTTCTTTGGGGAAAATTTGTTATGGGTTGAATTGTAACCTCCAAGAAAGATATGTTGAAGTCTTAGCATCCAATATGTCAGAATGTGACCTTATTTGGAAATAGGATCTTTGAGAAGTAATGAACTTTGAGAGTTCATTAGGGTCAGCCCTTATCCAATATGACTTACATCTTTGATAGAGCAGGAATATAGACACATAGAGAGGCATACACAGAAAGAAGACTATGTGAAGATGCAGAAGGAGAAGACAGCCATGTGACTGGTATAGCGTACCTACAAGCCAAGGAATGCTGCAGATTCCCAGCAAACAGCAGAAGCTAGAAATGACAAAGAAAGATTCTCCCTTAGAGCCTTCAGAGAGACCATGGCCCTGATGACATGCTTATTTTAGACTTCTAATGTCTAGAACTTCTAGAAAGTTTCTGTTGTTTTAAGCCACTCAGCTATTTTGGAATGTTGCTATAGCAACCTCAGGATAGTAATACAGATTTTGGTACAAAGAGTGATTCTAGAGAGATAAAATCTTGAGGGTGAGTTTTCTAAATTGCTTCTGTGGCTACTGGAGTTGATGCTCTGATCTGATTAGATCTAAAGGGAGTCATAACTCTATTGCCAGTAGTAAAGCAAATATGAGAATGTGGCAGCAGAGGTATACAAATTATCCCATTAAATACTCCTAATAACTTAATTGAAAAGGTTATGAAAAACCATGTAGTTTGATACTTTAGCCCATCTTTGTTAAACTCATGAGTATAATGAAAAAAAAAAAAAAAAAAAAGGTGAGTTCAGGGATACAAATTCCCAGCTCAAGTACTACATAAGTGACCTGAAAGCTTCTATGTTTGCCCTGAAAGAAACCTGTATCTCCTGTACCCACAGAGCTGAGATTTTTAAAAATCTCCAGAGTCTCATCCTATAAGTGGCAGAATTAAAGTGGAAACAGAATTCCCAAACCCTTAGAAGGTCCACTCTTGAAGGGAGGGCACTGATTGGGAAGGAATGAGACCCTCATAACTGGAATGTGCCCATACAGGCAGACGTCTTGTATCTGGGGCATTCATTCTTCAAATTCCATTTTTTCTTGTCAGGAGAAGCAATCATTCCATTTCTAGGGAGATTATCTCTTTTATGCCTACAGAGATTGTAATATCCTCCCCTTGAGGTAGTTGCTTTGCAAGACACTGATGATTCTTTTCTGGGTATACCCCCAACACCCTTCTTTGCTCCTAGAACTATAATTAGACTCAGGTCCTAGGAAATTCCAAAGATGAGTTATATAGTATGACCCATGAAGAAGTGGACTATACTCTAAAAGTCCTGCATTTTTCCTTTTTCAATTCATACCAGCAGAAATATAGGAAGTAGGTATGGGAGTGAATATTAAGGGTGTGGGAAAATGGCAAAAAGAATATAAAGTTGCATCAGGCCAGTTTATTTCTATAAACTCCATAAAGCAGAGATTCTGGATTTAATGTTGCAGCTTGAAGGGTTAGGAAGGGCTCTCTATCATTCTCCTGATTTATATACTGTATGAAATATATTCAAATATAGTAAAAATATAATCAAAAGTAGCCAACACTACATGACATTGAAATGATAGGAAGAAGAGATACAAAGGCTTGGAGAGATTGTAATGTTAGAAAATATTTATTATATGGGACCTGGTCATCCCTCTGAGAGGGTCCAGAGTCTGGAACATGACTGATCCAGACCATTTTCACCATGACTGTGAGGAATAAATTTGGAAAGGGAAGTACAGTATCCTTGAAAATCTCTGGGGTTGCTCTGTGCTGTGGGTCAGAAATTACAGCAGCCATTGAAGCAGGATATTTAAATGCAATAGGGATAATTGGTTGCAAAGATGGATGTTAAGTATTGCCTCTTGGCCAATAGACAAAGGTGGGTGTGGTTACTATAATGAGTTATAGAGTCAAAGCAGTAATCAGAATACCATGATTTGCACAGCTCTATGGTGTTGGCTTGTTAATCACAGTGTCCTTAGAAGTAAGATAAATGGACACTCTACTGAATTCTTACTTGACCTGAATGAGCTAAAGAGTTTTGGATCAAATGAACTAAAGTTTAAGTTGACTTTTCAAAACAGAGAGATTAGTCCTTCAATAAGTTCCCACACATGAAACAATTTGCAGACCCAGCATCTCTTGAAGGAAGGAAAGATGGGGTCCTTTTGATGAACCCTACTACACTGTAAGCATTATATAATAACTTTTTATCTTTCTCCCAGCCTTCCTCAAAGGGACCTACAGGGTGTCTGTGCGTTAAGGATAAGAAAGTAACTAGACCTTTTGAGGATTAGTGACCCTGGTTCGGAAATTATACTAATTCTGGGAGACCCAAAACACAATTGTGGCCCACAGTCAGAGCAGGGGCTTCTTGAGGTCAGGTGATCAATGGAGTTTTAGCTCAAAATTGTCTCAGAGCAGACTCAGGGGGTCCCCAAAGTCATCACTCCATAGTTATTTCCTTATATCCGGATTGTGTAGTGGAACAGACATACAAGCAACTGGCAAAATTTTCACATCAATTCACTGACCTGTGGAATTAGGCTTGTTATGATAAGAAGGGCCAACTGGAAGCTGCTAAAATGGTCTCTACCCAGGAAAAGAGTAAACCAAAAGCAATACTGCGTTCCTTGATTTCCTATGCTTCAGGTGTCATAACCCAGAAATTATTGCCAAATCCAATACCAAAAAGTTTTTCCTCCCATGTTTTCCTCTCTGAGTTTTATACTTGGAGCAATTAAGTTTATGTCTTTGTACTACCTTTGAATTCAATGGTTTGTAAAATTAATTTGAAATTTCTAAATGAAAGAAGCCTATAAAATTTTTAGTTGATTATTTAAAATCTTGCTAAGCATATGATTATATTTTACAGTGAACATGTCAAGAAATATTAATAATTTTAATTCTAAAGGAAAACTTATAAATTAGTTAAAAAATAAAGTTAATTCACAAGGAGATAATATAATTGTCCAATAAATATGTGAACTAATTGTATTAAATAGATAGCATTTTCAATTTTCTTGTCATTTGGAGAATAAATTCTGTCCTGTTCTTCCTCTGAAATACTCCTGTGTGTTTATACAAAGCCAAACTAACTATATGGGTGCATATACATATTCATTAAATACCAATTCTTAAAAAGTGTAAGCAAGTCCACAAAGTAAAATCCAAAGTCCATGTTAAAAAACATCATATATATAGATATATATAGATATCTATATATATATCTATATATATTAGATGCAGCATAAGCCTTTTAGCTTGGAAACCCAGAGAAGAAGTCTGTACACAGAAGAAGTACTTAGTATTTGCTTAATGAATGACAAAGCATTTTATAAGAGGAGATTGTAATTAAAATGTGTCCAGTTTCTAAGCTGGGGAAGTCAGAAAAATGGAGATCAAAGGTTTTATTTTTTATTTTTTCTTTACAGAAAAATGTGTCAGCATCATTTGGTATACCCCAGCAAGAACCAAGTGGTCTGTCTTTCTCTTCCTCCTCTAATACCCTGTGTCCCATAATAACATCAGGGAGACAATTAAAGGGGGAGAAAGTGAGAAAAAGTCATACCAATTTAGGAAACACTGAGTGCCAAACTTGTGCAATATCAGCCCAGGTGATTGATGGTGGGAGTAAAAGAGCAGAATGGGCACCTGAGCCTGATATACTGTTAAGAAAGCTCTGGCATCCCTGTGTGCACTTACAGAGTCCAAATACAATTCTCCCTCCCCTAGCCAGCAAGAATAGGAGTCATGGAAGCTCACTGCTTCTGGTGAGCACTGTCATCAGACAAAGGAATCAAACTGCAGGACTTTGACAGATCTTCTCTGTGTAATGTTGAGTTACAAGTAGTGAGAATTTTTCAGAATATGGGAAGGAAATGAAAGCTTCCTTCAAATGCAATTGATCCATCCTGTGTATAAATGGAAGTTTGACTAAGTAGGTAAATGGAGTTTGAGAACAGGGCCCAGATGCACTGTGATAGGGTCCCAGCTTAGAATGCATATGGAAAACATAACATGATACAGGAACAAGGCCAGTTAACTGTTGACAACTTGAAAATAATCAAGCTAAGGATTCCTTTATCATCAAGTATTAGGTATGAATATCCACTGTGCTATGTATTAGACATGACTGAATATAGCAAACTGATATAATTCTTGTATTAAGTACACATTTAGCCACTCAAATAACCCTTTTTGGGGACTTCATAATAACCTGCATGAAGCTTTACAAATTCCTTAGGTCATTCCAGAAATAACTTCATTCACTACATTTCTCATCCTAATCCTCTCTCCATCCCTGCCTTCCCTATTTCTCTCACCTAGGACTCCCTGGATTGCCACATTTCCTAGAAGAAAAATTTATGTGTCAGAGCAAAGTTTTTCATGGTGTTGCTTTTTTTAACATCTTTGAAGGAAGTAGTCGTAACCTCTGATTCTTAGATCTGTCTGACTCAAATGACAAAAAAAAAAAAAAAAAAAAAAAAAATTCCAGCTGCTTTACCACTAACCCTTGTGACCACAGCTTCAGGGAATTTCCTTAACCCTGAAAACTACTTCTGGAATACCCAGCTCGGGGCAGCTCGTTGGTCTACTGGGATGATTCTCGCTTTGGAATACCCAGCTCTTATAGAATCCTCACTTCTCTGGTCTGCTCTCTTACTGCCAAATTTTCCATTTTGTAAATACACGTTTCCTTTGTTCACCAAGAACAATATCCCAACTGTGACTCCTTTCACTCCTATAAGGCATTGAGCCAATGGCCTGATGATCCAGGTGCTTTCTTGTTAACATTTAATCACACCCCAAGTTGGATCATGTGACCACCTGCCCTTTGCATTTATGCACCAACGATTTTGAGGGCTGAGAAAGAAAACCACATGATGAAGAGACAAGCACTTTCAGATTTGTGTCATTTGGTGTCACAAGGGGGGGTGTTAATCCTGACCAGGAAACTTGTTATATAAATTTATCTAGAAACTCCTTTCTTATCCTGTTAATCTGTATCCTCCTCTTCTCTTCAAATTCAAATCCATTCCCACACCTTTCCAGTCAACAAATCATTGAAAACAGAAAATAATAAGGAAAATTCACAGTGCATTCTAGTCAAATTAATTACAAACCTAGGAATTAGCCTAGAACTATGGGAATACACAAACTGAGTTTAATACAAAGTCCAAAATTTAGAACCAAAGTACATAGGAACTTAAGTACAGAACAGAAGTAGCATTTCAAAGCTGTGGGGGAAGTAGATGTATCTTTCAGTCATGCTGTGAGAACTGACCAGATAAGTGTTTCTATGTTGCACTCAGATCTACAACCAAATAAACTCCCCTTGACTTTAGGTCATTGGAAATACTAAACGACTTGTGGGTCTCAGAAAATTAATGTTTATGCCATGTCTCCAGGCCATTGAACATTATAATTCTTCTGCCTCAAATACCCCTCTATGATAAAACTCTGTCTTATTCTTCACTTTTAAAGCTGTTTCCAGCTACCTGTCTTCCTGGGTTTTGTTTTTTTTTTAACTTCTAACTGCATATTTTTCTGTTATTTTATTGTTTAAAAACATGCTCTGTCCACATCTGAAATTCCCTCAGTCACAAAGAATGTATTAAGTCATGTTTATCTCTAATACCTGCCCCAGTACATGTTAGGGGCTAAGCAATGCACTAATTTTGAATTGGGAATCTTTCATTGTATGAACATTTATTGAGTGTCTATTATTAATATA
>NC_081560.1:99678830-99772239 GCF_022355385.1 Mustela nigripes | reverse complement strand
GAAAGATCTATTATAGTAGGAATACAGTAGGAAAGCCATTCTTCCTAATAACTTTAATTTACTATCGCAAAAATAAGGTATATGGAGTCCATAGAAGGTGCTGTGAGTTATGAGAGACACAGGGATGATAAATAAGACCAAGGACCTGCCCTGGAGTGGTTCCATAGCCCAGTGGCTGAGGCAATTTGGCTTGCGGTGGGGGGGATATATATATTTAAAAAAATGATCTTGATGCACTTAGCCTGAAAAACAGCACCATTAGGGATGATTTAATAACAGAATGTGATCATATTAAGGTTAAAAAAGGAGATGCATTAAACAATTCTCTATCTTTCTGAAGACCTAAAAAGACTATTAAGTACCATATGAAGAATGTGTTTCTATAAATGTTTCTCATAAAAAATAGGTTAACTCAGGGTTCACAATTATTATTTCTGGTGCTATTTCAAAATAAGAATGAATTGACTTGTGTATAATTTTTTTTCTTGATCAGGGATTGTGTGGAAATACTCTTTTCTTTTGCAAATTATTTAAGGCATATTTTATAATTCTAATTTTATTAAGCCTTGACAATAAGTTAAAAAATACTTATTTGGATTAATATTGATATTTAGTGATATCAACTTGAAAGTGAATGATAACACATTGCAAGGCTCTCTTGTATGAAATATTTATGGAATTATAAAATAGATCTTATACATTTATGAGTATTCAAATGTTCCTGTTCAGTTATTATACTAAAGATAACTCGAGAATGTCATTTTTATTCCAAGGGATTATATGCACATGATCTTCGATACAAAGTCACACTTCAACAAACTAGATGAATTCAGACCTTTAGAAGTTGTGACATTTGCATATAAATTTAAACTCTGCCCCTGAGCTATAAGAATAAATTAATAATCCAATTTAAATATTTGACAGATATGTCTCATAAGAAATATGGTATTGAAAGATCTATTATAGTAGGAATACAGTAGGAAAGCCATTCTTCCTAATAACTTTAATTTACTATCGCAAAAATAAGGTATATGGAGTCCATGCATTTTTTTATTATAGATTTAAAATACACATCTTTAATTAAAGAAACTGCCCTAGGGCAGAAGTAATACTCTCATTTTAATTAAGGTTAATTCACAATTTTTGTGGTAAAGAAGGAAAATGATTCTGTTTTAAAGAGAAAATTAGGAAAAAAATTCAAACTAAAAGAAAAAAACACTATGAACAGCTTACTCTTTAAGTAAATTATTTTTTAAATGTGCATGCCTTAACATAATTTTAATTTGGGTAGAGACTTTTCTGGATCGGTAAATTAAAGCTAAGTGTTCAATTTTTACTTACAATCTAGAATAGAGAGGCACCAAACTTCCAAAGCTGTCTGACTTTCTGAATTTAGGGTTCTCTCAAAATAGTCTGGTTACATATAAGAAATATTATGTTGTTTTATTGGTTATTTTAAATATATATCTCAAAGAATATATTGACAAAGGAAGAATTGAGAGAAGTACTTAGCCCATGCATCAGTATGATAGCTCATCAACAAAATTTTTTACAGTAAAATGTACTTTGGCTAATGAACCATTAAATCAACTTCATGTGTATGATTATTCTGAAATATAATTGGAATTATGTTAGTTTATTGAGATTTGACTTCATTTAATTGACAAATTGTTGCTCCATTTTGCACAATTATATCCTAACAACTCACTGAGAAGAAGAAAGAGGAGAAAAGGAAAAATTGCCATAAAGTATTATTTAAAGTCACCAATATTTTTATATTTACAATATTTTTATATTTACAATTTTTATATTTACAATTCCCTGATTTTTTTTTTTTAATTTTACTTATTTATTTGACAGAGAGAGAGAGATCACAAGTAGGCAGAGAGGCAGGCAGAGAGAGGGGGAAGCAGGCTCCCTGCTGAGCAGAGAGCCTGATGTGGGGCTCAATCACAGGACCGTGGGATCATGACCCCATCCGAAGGCAGAGGCTTAACCCACTGAGCCACACAGGTGCCCCATCCCTGACATATTTTTAACTGCCTGGGATTATAGATGTCTTCCCTTAGATTGACCTCTGCTTTTTATTCAGCTTTTGTACACAGTGTTTCACATATCTGGAATTCTGTGCTTGTTGGGAGGAGACTTGCCTGTGTGATAATAGAGCTGATTATTTGTCAATGATGCCTGCCCCTTCCTTTCTCTATATGTAGGCAAACTGGCTGTGAGATAATAAAATTAATTAAAGGATAGTTTATTGGCATAGATTTATCCTAAGCAAAAGGAAATCACTACTTGAAATTATTTCCCAAATGCCTGCTATCCAACACTTGGGTTAATAAGTTCCTTTATAAATACAAAATTAAAGAAGAGGATTCATTTTCTTCTCTTTATGAATTATCTTACTAAAGTTATCACACTGACCACACCCCAAAGCACTTAGTGAAAATACCAATGGGTGCTGCAGGCTGTGATTAAATGAACTCGAAGTTCAGAACCAATATCGAAATGGGGATGTGTTATGGCTGATTAGGTCACACAAGCAACAGTTTTGTTTCCAGGAAGATTAATTTGGCTTTAAACATGGCCATTATTGAGAATTAAATCAAAGAAGTTTAATTAAATGAATCACATTAGAAAAAACAAAGTTAATATATAGTCAAACTATTTTACTCCTAGTTATGTTACATTTTTATATTTTCTGTGCTGTTGAGGTTATCTATGTCTATTAAAACTATGTGGTGAAAATAACGGGCCACAGTGTGGTCTTGTAGATCGTGTCAACAGCTTGATATTGGCCGTGGTAGAAAGAGTGGCACCATGGAAGTCAGGGTTTGAGATACTGTTCTGTTGACTCTCTAGTCTTAAAACAATGATGGAAAAATGTAATTATGTAGATTAGGCCTACAAGTGTGATATGTTTTTAAAAAAAGTGTGATATTTTTAAATCACACTTAAATAGTCCTTAAATCACAAATAGAACTTTAACATTGAGGAAATCTTCTGTTTCAGTATCGGAAACTACTATTCAGTTTGGCAAGTTTGGTAAAGTCATTCCTGTCAATGATGAACAAGTGAAGCCTCAATGTATGTATGTCTTAATTGCCTCACTGTCATCTTTTCTCATTAGTGTAAAAATAAAGCATCAGCCAACAACATTCATTCATAAGTGTGCTCCTGTGTCAATTTCAACTAGAATTTGGCTTCACATATAAAAGCTTGGCAAAAAAAAATTAATGAAAGCATTCTATGAGAATGAAACAGATAAATGGAATTAAAAATATTTTATCATTATTTCTAAATTATGTATTATAACTTCTTTTTATTAGTAAAAGTTATGAGAAATATATAAATATATATACAAATATTTTAACTAAAAATGTACAAATAGTTAACATATATTTATTTATTTTTAAAAATATGTGGGAAACCTGGGTGGCTCAGTCTATTGGGTGGCTGCCTTCCACTTAGGTCATGATCCCAGCATCCTGGGATCAAGTCCACATCGGGCTCCTTGCTCAGCAGAGAGGCTGCTTCTCCCTCTGCCTCTGCCTGCCTGTTCTTAGTCTCTCTCTCTTTCTCTCGACAAATAAAAATAAAAATCTTAAAAAAAAAAAATACATATTTGTAAAAAAGTATATATATGTGTATATATATATTTGAAACACTATATGTGTATTTGTATATATATGTGTATATATGTATTCATATACATAGCATATACTATATATACATATATATGGTGTTTTTAAATCAATTATTAAACATTTGCTGGTGCTACTGTACTGGCAAAAAAGCTGTATTTCAGCAATTCATCTCAGGGTCCCCAGTTCAGGCAAGTATAAACAATATTATTTATTCAGACCTCTGTCTCTCTGACCAATCCTTTGTGTCTCAAAGGAGGAATCAGAAAAATATTAATACCATAGCTTATATGATAAACTCCAATAAAAATAATTGTCTTGATGTATATAATAAGGCTTGCAAACAAACTATTCAGAAGGTATCTGGAATACAATTTTAGTTAATTGTATGATACTGATTCATCTTTTTCAATCTCCTCATTAAAATTAGCACCCACATAGAAAGAAAGAGAGAGAAAGGAAAAGAACAAGGAAAAGAACAAATGTTGAAATAGCATTGCTATTGTTCAATGACGTATTTCACAAAGAGCTACCATTTATAGAAGAATGGGCCAAGAGAGCAATATTTGGTTTTAATCAACTTACTTCCAAACATTTCCTATAACAAAACTTGACCCAGTAGGACAATGGCATGTGCCTTCTACCCATGCCCATCCTCTAACCTGAGATCAGAAAATTAAGCCTGGCAGTGGAAAAGAAACCTCCACTTGTCTCCCATAGAGTTCCTTTCCAAGAAGGTCTGTCTCATTTTCTACACCCACTCAGGAGACTGTAGCTTCAGGTAACATAAAAGTCTCAAGAAAAAAGGGAGCAGAATGTACTATGTTAAATAATGGTATGTAGGGCAAGATGAAAAATACAAAAAGTACTAATCTTCAAGGCACAGTTGTTGACAAAAACAGTAATGAAGTCTATTCAATACTATTACAAACATAACTCAGCGCACACATCGGAGTGAAATGTATAAAATGATATTCAGTCGAATATATATAAAAACTGGGCGGTTCAGTCAGTAATGAATCTGTCTTCAGCTCAGGTCGTGATCCAGGATCCCAGGTTGGATTTCTGGATCAGGCTTCCTGCTCAGTGGGGAGCCTGCTTCTCCCTCTGCCTGCTGCTCCCCCTGCTTGTGCTCTCTCTCTCTTTCTAATAAATAAAATCTTTTTCTAAAAAAAGGCATATAAAGAGAACACTTAAAAATTGTCTGCCATGGTTAAAAATTAAAGAAAAATTAAAGTTTTAAAAATCCGTAATTAAATTTTATTATATATTTTTTTAAGATTTTATCTATTTATTTGACAGAGATCAGAAGTAGGCAGAGAGGCAGGCAGAGAGAGAGTATAATTAAACTTTAAAAAGTGAGGAAAAGAAAACTAAAATTTTAAAATAGGAAATGAAAATCTTGTGGTAATTCATGTTCATCTTAAATTGTTCAGTGATTGTTTTAAAGTAAATAAATAAAATGAAAAAGTCAAAACATTAAAGGAGGGAAAATACATAAAACTTGGAAATAATTCCAATAGTTGAGATTTACAAAACTTGTGTATATCACTATATTTTTAGATTTTGACTTTCTGTAGTAAGTTTCTGTACAAATTAATAATGCCTAAAATGATAGCAAGACTTTGGAAAAATTGAACGGACAAAAATAAAATTATAAGACTGTCTCAGGAAAGTACAGGCCAGATGGTGACATGAGCTAGATTACATGAGTAATAAATTTTAGTTGACATTCTAGGGTTTTATAGACACAGAAATTTTCTCAATTTTATAAAACTTGCACAGTCCTGATGGTCACAGATTTTTAAAAAAATCACAAAAAGAACATGATGGTCCTTTATTATGATGTAACACAGTCCATAATGAAGGATTCTATATATTGAAATTAATAATAAAGTATGATAAAATATATTAAAAGACTTCAAGAGTAACCATATGAATTAATTGATATTCACAGTAATCAATTAATACATTTAAAACAGGGAGATAATTTGGGAAACTTCTTTGTTTATTATGTTTAGAAAGTCAATGAAAATTTAACAACTGTCATTATAAAACATCAATATAAAAATAATATAACTTTACTTCTTTGGTATGGCACAGTGTCAATCGCAAACATCATTAAAAAGGCTGAGACACTTTAGGCTTCACCATTAAAAGCTTTAAGTCCAGGTAATTCATTTTCATCACTACGGAACATTTTTTTCTTGGATTTTAGCCATTGCAATCAAGTATGAAAAAAGTAATTAAATGTGTTAATCAAAACTGAGCAAGCACCATTATCATTATTTGCCAGAGAAGACATTTTCTAACTGAAAATTCAAACAAATCTACTCAAAACATTGGAAGTATAAAAACAAAAACAAGTTAGTTAGAAAATGACAAGAGTAAAAATCATAGTCAGCAGTATATGTGGTAAAGCAATGAAAAATTGAGAGTTTCATCATACTAGTATAAAAATACTTCAAAAAATTAGGAAGAACTGTTTATTATGCAATACCAAGGTTAAAATATCAAAAAATACCATTTGGGGACACAGATAAATATTGAATAGTAGGAGAGGCTGTCTTATTCTTTTATGGGAAAAATGAAGAAGAATTAATACTAAGGATGGGTAAATTCTTCCCAAATTAATCTTTAAATAGAGTATATTTTCAATCAAACCTCTACTGCTTTTTAAAAATAAGATTAAGTAATTTAAAAATTCATCTTCACTTTGTAACATAGGATACTAACATACCTAGGAAAGAACAGAAGAAAGGCTCTTGTTCTAAGAAGTACTGAGTGTCTAAGTTCCCTCTAACCTGCGTTACCCATTCCCTTTTAGCTGTTTGAGAGACATACCCTCTGCCTGCTGGATAGGTTGGCTCTTCTCCATGTGTCTGAGAGAAGTGCAAAGGGCAGTTACGTGTCTGTTTCACCATGGCTGACCGTTGGCCCAGGCTTTCGGCTTCAGCAGACTCTCTCAGATGGTCATCACGGACACTTTAGCTACTTTGCTTTGTATGTATACAGTTGAACCTTGAACAACACAAGGGTTTGAGCACTGAACCACCCAGCTGAAAGTCCACTAATAATTTCGCCTCCCCTAAAACGTAACTACTTTAGCCGACTGTTAATATAAACAGTCGATTAAAACATCTTGTATGTTATATATATTACATATTGTATTCTTACAATAAAGCAAACCAGAGAAAAGAAAATGTTATTAAGAAAATCATAAGGGGGCACCTGGGTGACTCAGCTGGGTAAGCGACTGCCTTCCGCATGGTCATGATCTCAGGGTCCTGGGATTGAGACCCGCATCGGGCTCCCTGCTTCTCCTTCTCCCTCTACTCCTCCTCCTCCTGCTTGTGCTCTCACTCTTGCTCTCTCACTCTCAGGTAAATAATAAATAAACCTTTTTACAAAAGAGAAAATCATAAGAAAGGAGAAAATACAGTACTGAATTTATTTAAGAAAAAAGAAATCCGTCTTTAAGTAGACCTACCAGTTCAAACCCCTGTTGTTCAAGTGTCAACAATGTATTCTTTTATTATCCAAGGTAGAATTAATAAAAGGCTGGCATCAAGCTGATATTGTATAATAGACCTAACAGGAGAACTGAAGCATTATAAGTGATTTACAATGTAGACAAGTAAATTTTAAATAGCATATTATCCACCACTACTACCAGCAGAATAACATCCATTGTCCAGCAAATGGAATTCTCTGGGCACTTTGCTTTCTTTAGCCCTAGCCTGCTCTCTGGTTGGGATCCATGTTTCACTTAGTCTCTTATCAACTCCTCTCTCCAGTATCCTGTTTGGATATAAATCCCTATTTACTGGCTCTCTGGAAGTAACCTTACACTCCAAAAGAAACTCTCTACATTTCTCTACAGAAATGATCATCCTCTTCCTTTATTTAAAAATAATTCTTTAGATCACTTATATCCCTTACTTCTTCAAACAGCTTCTCCAGTCTTGGCTTGAGGCTTTTCATATTCAAAAGTTCAGAAAAAGCATTCTCCCAAATGTAACTGCAACATTTCCCTAATCCCAATATTGTCATCCCTTAAAATGCACCAAAACTATTGCATGATGCATTAAAAAAAAAAAGTGAAAGTATAATAATATGAAAACTTGAATGAAATACAGATGAATATTTATACAATTTAACATGACTGAGAACTTCCTAAGCCTGACTCCAAGAATAAAATTGATTAATCAAAATGTTGATTTGACAATTAAAAATATTACTTCTCTAATAGGAAGATGCAAAATGGAAAGCAGCAAAGAAGAGTGAAAAAGAAACAAAAGAAGGAAATAAGGAAGGGAAGGGAGGAGAGAGAATAGGACAGAAGAAAATTAAAGAAATATTCACAGAGAAAAAAAAGAAGAAATAATAATTAAGACAAAAATATTTTTTAAATGGAAACTCAGAAAATGTAACTACAATACTTATAAAAGACTAAGGGCAAATAATTTGAATATAAAAAGTGCTTTTAGAATTTAAAAGAAGTATCATAATTCACAATGACATGAAAAAGGAATTCACAAAAGAAGAAAAGTATGTGACCAATAAATATATGAGATAACTATTTGAGAAATACATAAGGCACAAATGCACTTTTATTCCTTTTACTACACTGGCAATGATGAAAAATGATAAATCCCAATATAGGTCTATGTCTAGAAAAATGGACATCAAACATCCTAGAAAAATAATGTAAATGTAGTATTTTTCATGGGGAGCAGTTTAGGAAAAGACTTAGAAATATGTACTACTTTTGACACAAATGTCCTGTGGAAATAATTTATGTTTTCATTTTATCACAAAGTAGTTTTCAGAACTATTTAGAAGACCCAAATACAACATGATCTAAATAACTTGCAATAATAGATCACTAACTATCCAAGATAGTATTCTTAATGTATTCTACATTATGAATAATTAAGGTACCAGTTGATATGAATTTTTAAGTTGATTTTAGTAGAAAAGCAGATTATAAAATAATGTGATCTTGTTTGTATATGTAGCTATTTTTAAATTTTTAATTATAGATGTTCTGCAGTAAAAATTGTTTTGGAAATTGAAGTACAATTACATTATTTTAATTCAAGGACTATTTATACCTATGTAAGTGTGCAGTATATATATTCGTCTCATTCTGGTTTGTAACTACTACTTTGGTTTAAGGAATGCCAGGCTGCATATGAGACTTTACATGAATGTTTATGTACACATTATTTAAGGTAATTATTTAAGGTATGCTTTGGATTTAGGAAGCAATATGTACAGACCAAGGATGATGGTCATAGACAATGACAAATTTGTATTTGTCTACGGATCCTTACTTTCCATAAGACCTCTCAAGTCTTATTATGCAATTCTAGAGGATAGCTATTGTACTGTGTTAACAAGTTTCAATGTATTAGTTGTCATATTACTGATGATGCTCAGAGTATACTTAAATTTAGGAGAGTGTAAATACCATAGTTTTCTATAAGCAGACTGTGAGACAAGAATCTAAGTGGCAGTAATTTCTTTGGGAGGTTAAGAAATCGGGAAGCAATGAATACTCACCATTTGCGTCAACCATGGAACTGGAAAGGATTATACGAAGTGAAGTAAATCAAGCAGAGAAAGACAATCATCATGTTGTTCCTCTCATATGTGGAGCATAAGCAGTAGCACGGAGGACCATAAGGGAAGGGAGGGGAATCTGAAGGGAGAGAAATCAGAGAGGGAGAAGAACCATGAGAGATTACGGACCACGGGAAACAAACTGAGAGTTTCAGAGGGGAAGAGGGTCAGGGAGGGGGTAACAGGTGATGGGTATTGAGGAGGGCACGTGCTGTGATGAGCACTGGGTGTTACACATAACTAATGAATCACTGAACACCACAGCAAAAACTGAGGGCCAAATACAATTAAAAAAAAAGAAAGAAAGAAAGAAAGAAATTGGGAAGTGGGCCAGAGAACAGAAGGCAGCCGACAAAGGTGTGTTAATGAGGCATTTATACTGGTAGCCATTAAAAATCAATTCAGCTGGGTCAGCTCCAGGAGCCCATGTAAACATGTTCCTCAGAGTTATGCTGGTTTAGTGAAAGGCACCAGGATATTTAAACAATAGTGTTCCTGGATGCCTCTGTCTACCATGCCATGAGCCAAGGGTCTTTCCAAGCACTCTGGGAAAAACCCTCAGGTAAATGCTAATATTGGCAGATAGAAATGTACTAGCACATGCTAGGGCCTTAGGTTGACTGATACGGCCTAATATTTTATTTCTCCAAAAGACAGCCATATGGAAATATCATACAGTTTTTTTTTTTTAAAGATTTTATCTATTTATTTGACAGAAGAAGATCACAGGTAGGCAGAGAAGCAGGCAGAGAGAGAGGGGGAAGCAGGCTCCCCGCTGAGCAAAGAGCCCGACGTGGGGCTCGATCCCAGGACCCCGAGACCATGACCTGAGCCGAAGGCAGCAGTTTAACCCACTGAGCCACCCAGGTGCCCCTATCATACAGTTTTAAAACAATCTCCAGTCCGAACCTCACCCTGTGATAGTTCTCACACAGCACGAGAATGGAACAATCGCCTTCAGCCCCGTCAAGCAAATGAGATGGCCTAGAAACTTAATTTCAGCCACACAGTGCCACCAGTATTTAAGGCCTCTGCTGTTGTTGTTTTAAGATTTTATTTATTTATTTTAGAGAGAAAGAGAATCTCAAGTGTACGCCATTCTGAGTGCAGAGCCCACGGAGGGGCTTCATCTCACGACCCTGAGATATGACCTCAGCAGAAATCAAGACTTGGACATTCATCACTGAGCCACAGGGGCCCTAAGGCCTCTGTTTTATTTACTTTGTTTAATATATTATTATTTGCTTAACATAACAACCTACCAATGTGGGTTTACTTATTTTCAATTAATTATTTTGTTGATGTTTTAAATGTTACATTAGATGATCATCAAGTATTGACACATATACATAAGTTGATAGAAAGATAAAACAAATACACAGGGAAGGAATAGAGAGGTATGTAGATGGAGATAGACATAGATACATAATAGATAGATGGATAACCTTGACTATTTTAGCTGTCTTGTGACACTCGTCATGATATTCCCACAAAAAAAAGATAATACATACAATTAACATACCTCACAGAGATTATATAAATTATTATAATTAACATTCATACATGATACATATTTTTAAAAAATAATTTGTTCGATATTACAAATAAAATTAAAATTCAAAATTCCCCTTAAAACAGTCAATCTGCAGTGACAAGAATTCTTAACTTTGCTCCCTCCCTGAAAGCTTATGCCGATAACCTGCCAAGGAAGAAACCAACGTGGTTAGGACGGTTTCCCCTGATGCGTATCAGATCATCAAGAGGGAAAATCATGTACTTAGAGTACTTATTGGCTCAGTCAACTTGCTAATGGAATTTTTCAGGTTCCTAGAAGCCAAGCACAGTTATGTTAATATAAAGTAAAATAGATAAAAAAGATAAAAGATGTCAAGGAGTATTTTTTTCCTTTTTAATAAACTATTTTGTGACAAAGTTTGCGCTACTCCCAGATTCCACTAGTATAATGTTTTATGTAAGCATAGTACATCTGTTATGATTTAATAAACCGATATCAACATGTCATTATTAACTGAAGTCCAGAGTTCATTCACATAACCTTAGCTTTACCTACTGTCCTTTTTATATTCTAGGATTCTATCCAGAATATCACCTCTCGTTGTTATATCTTTCTAGATCTCTTTCGTCTGTGGTAGATTCTCAAACTTCTCGTTATTTTTATGTCCCTGAGAGTTTTGGGGAGGATTGGTCAGGTATTTACCAGGATGCCCACTGTGGGAATTTGTCTAATGTTCCTCTTGCAATAACCCTGGAGTTGTGGGTTGACAGGTTTAAGATCACGGGGGATCAGTCCCATTTTCATGAAATTGTTTCCAGAGCAGTTATTAGCATGATTTACAAATGTGTGCCAGGTTCCTCTGGCAGCAAAATGATTTTTTATTTAATTTACTTTTATTATATTATTTTTCAAGGTTCCAAAATTCATTGCTTATGCACCACACCCAGTGCTCCATGCAATACGTGCCCTCCACAATAGCCACCAACAGGTTCACCCACCCCACCCCGCCCCCAAAACCCTCAGTTTGTCTTTATCCTCTTTCTTCACTGGACACTTTGGAAGGGAGTTGTTATGTGCAGTTTTGCACTCTTCCTGAAGACAGAGTGTTGACATGTTTTATCTGTGATTATTCTCCATAAGGACATTGTCTTTTCTTTCCCATGTGCCAATTTACTCAATCACTTATTTAATCATTTTTTAATTTATTCAATCACATATTTACATTATGGGCTTACAAATATTTATTGTACTAATATGCCCTGGACTCAACTTGCATATTTCTTGACTCCATCCTAAAATCAACCATTTCTCCAATGATCCGTGGTTCTTTTTATTGGCAAATAGTATTAGAAACTGAGATCTGGGTGTGAGGCATGCATATTGCCTCTATGTGTCATTGACCTGAGGCTCTCTCAACAGATAAAGCACAAAATACGTATGCGCATACTAACCCATGCAAAACACATATATAAAATGCTTCTACATCTAATTGTGTCTATATTGACATAAACCTGATGTCATTTTGGGGTCTCCAACTCCTATATATTACTTCACAGATCATTGTAGCTTCCTCCTACAGGTTAGAAACCTGCCACCAATTTACTTCATTTTCTGTTCTTGTATATACATTCATAGTAGTATCAGAATCATTCACAAAT
Organism: Mustela nigripes; assembly: GCF_022355385.1. Lineage (NCBI taxonomy): Eukaryota > Metazoa > Chordata > Mammalia > Carnivora > Mustelidae > Mustela > Mustela nigripes. Next base: position 99,759,793 of record NC_081560.1, on the reverse strand, counting down.
ACTTCTGCGGGAAACATTTCGTCAGCTGGAGCACAGTGTAAATGTGCAATTTTATTTTGCCTTGAGTCTTACGTTCATTTCCAAAGACATTTAGGTCAACCCTTTCCTCCATCTCTTTCAGTGTGGTGGTTTCATATGGTTTGCTGAGTCACATTCTCTTGTCACAGCATTCTTTTCAGAGATCCCCCAAGTTTTAAACCTTGCCTACATTAAAGTTAATAATTTGTGCTCTACTGTTCTATGGGTTTGAGAAATGCATACTATCTTGTATTTATCGGTATAGTATCATATAGAATAATGACTGCCCTGAAAATCCGCTGGTATTTTCAGGTAGCCATCCCTGCCCCCCAACCCCTAACAATCATAATCTTTTCATAGTCTCTACAGTCTTTTATTTACCACCTTGCCATACAACTGGAATCACACCACTACATCACATAACTGGAAATACACAAAAGTAGTTTTTTGTTTTTTGTTTTTCCCAAACTGGGTCCTCTCATTTAGGAATGTGAATGCTAAGCTTTTTTTCATGGCAGGATTGCTTATTCTTTTTCATCACTGAATAATAGTTGACGGTTTGGATTTACCATACTTTGCTTATCCATTCACATAGTAAAAGACATTGTGGTTAATCCAGGTTTAGACAACTATGAGTAAAGGTAGATAAACTTTTGTATGGAGGCTGCTATGAGAACATAGGGTTTCAAAATTGTGTTCCTTTTCACCTTTTGCATTTTCCTGTATTTTAGAATAACCACCCTGCCACACACATACTTCCTACAATGCCACACACACCACACAAGCCCCTACACACTCCCACAGGGACTGATTGAGTTTATTTTGATACTATGATCATTTGGGAAGAACTAACACCTATGAGATCGAGTCTTCCAAGCTATGGTCATAGAATATCCCTCTCCAAGTATCTCTAGTATATCAGATGATATTTTTTATTTTACTTATTTTTATTTTTTAAAGATTTTATTTATTTATTTGACACTGAGAGAGAGAAGTAGGCTCCCCTCTGAGCGGGGAGCCCAACACAACGCTCAAATCCAGAACCCTGGGATCATGACCTGAGCCAAACACAGACACATAACCGACTGACCACCTACAAGTTCTTCATGGTATTTCTAAAATTCATTTTTTCTGCAATATTGAAATACAATCTATTCTTATATACTGACACTGAATTCAGGTTTTCATTAAATTTACTAATAGATTATAAATTCTTCCTGAATTTCTACATATGCATTTATATCACCTGAAAATAGAGTTTTTTTTATACATCCATATCATTGTTTTTTAATTCTTTTTCTTACCTTAAGATCATCAGTAAAATTATGTATAGATGTAGTGACAATATTCTCCCTTGCATCATTTCTAATATCTAATATTTCATCATTGATATTTTACCAAATTTATTACCTCAATATTTTAATATACTTATTAGCAATTTACATTTCTTTCAACTCTTATTTCACTAAGATTTTTAAATTATTATTGCAATATAATTAACATAAAAGGTCATATTAGTTTTGGGTGTACAACACATTGTTTTGACAAGTTTATACATTACTCAGTGCTCACCGTAAGTGTAGTCACCATACAATATTATTATAAGATTGTTGACTATATTCCCTATGCTATATTTTTTTATCTCCATGTTATTTTACAAGTGGAAGTTTGTGTCTCTTAATGCCCTTTATCTATTTCACTTACGTCCCCTCCCTCCCCTCTGGCAACCACAGGGTTTTTCTCTATTTATGAGTGAGTCTGTTTTTGTGTGTTTGTTCATTTGCTTTGACTTTTAGATTCCACATATAAGTAAGGTCATATGGTATCTGTCTTTCTGTCTAAATTATTTCACTTATCATCATACTTATACACTCATTTATTTGTTGCAAATGGAGAGAAATCCTTCTTTATGGATGAGTAATATTCCATTATATATGTACCCACATCTCCTTTATCCATTTGACCATCAGTGGATACTTGGGCTCCTTCTATATCTTGGCTATTGTAAACAATGCTGCAATAAACTTAAGAGTGAGTATATCTTTTTGAATTAGGTTTTTATTTTCTTTGGTAAATACTCAGTAGTGGAATTACTATATTATATGATATTTCTATTTTTAATTTATTAAAGAATCTCAGTACTGTTTTCTACAGTGGCTATACCAATTCACATTCCCACCAACAATGGATGAGAATTTCTTTTTCTCCACATCCTTGCCAACACTTGTTATTATTTGTTCTTTTCTATTAATTTCACTGACTTTTTCCAAACTTTTCTCTGAAATCTTTTGCAGAAATGTTTTCTGTAATTTTGGTGAGTTATATGAATTGATTTAAACTGTTAAAGTAAACCCTCCTTCAGAAAACCTCTTTAATGTTTTTCTCTTTTATGTACTAATAGAGTCAATTTGCTAAATATTCATGAAAATACTGTTTGTAATATACTTTTATTTAAAATATTCTTGTCATGTTTTGGAATCAAGATTATAGTGATCTCATGGATTTAGGAAATGTTCTCTCTGTATCTAGTCTTCGTAAGAGTTAGTGTAAGATTGAAGATATCTCTCTATGGATTATGGGAACAATTGACAAGTTAAATAATCTGGGAGTATAGTCCATTTGCAAGAAGTCGTTTAATATTAAAATTGATTTCTGTACTTTTAAAAAAGATTTTTACTTATTTATTTTAGAGAAAGAGAGAATGAGCAGGTGGAGGGGCAGAGGGAGAGGGAGAGAAGTCCTCAAGCAGACTCCCTGCTGAGCACAGAGCCCAAAGTTGGACTCCATGCTAGGACCCTGAGATCATGACCTGAGCCAAAATCAAGAGTTAGTTGCTTAACCCACTGAGCCACCGAAGGCACCCCAGAAATCGATTTCTTTAATTGAGATTGGATTGTGTAAGATTTTTTACTTTTACTGTATGTTTAGTAGGTTGTGTTTGTTTTTGAAAACTGCCTATGTCACTCAGTTTGCCATATTGATTGTTGCAAAAATCATTATTATAGGCTCTTACTGCCTTTTTAATGTGATGACATTCTTTGTATTCATATTTGTAGTCATATATTTTCTATATTTTTTCATAAGCAGTTTGCTAGGGGTCTATTAATTATATCAGTTGTTTCATAGGGTCAGTTTTTCACTTTTTAATTTTTCTGTTTAAAATTTATTTATATGCAATTGATTTCTGTTTTTAATAATTATTATTTCCTTATATCCACTTAATATTTATGTTTGATTTGTTTTTTTTTTCCAGTTTCTAAAACTGGAAATTTAGGTCATTGATTTATTTAATGTTGTAATGTCTTTTCAAATACTTGCTTTCATAAATTTACTCTCTAATCATTTTTGCCATTTTCCAGATGTTTTGATATAGTTCTCATCTTTCAGTTAAAAATATATCATATTTGTATAATAATTTCTTATTTTAACCAGTTTGCTTAGTAATATCTTATTCTATCTCTAGAACTGGCATTTTTCTGCTTATATTCCTTTTTGTTTTGTACAATTAATAATATCATTAAGTTAATATCCTACTCATTCATGTCACCTCTATGTCCTCTAGTAGCATCCTTGTCATTAGAGAAGCCTAAATTCTCAGACTCCAACTTTCACTCAGTTGGTAAATGGCTCCAGATATAGCTCTAGATTTTCAGCTCATTGATAAGATTACTTCCTTCTGTAGAACTTTATTCCCATTAGTCCTTGATCCTTCTAAGATTTTTTGATACCTATGGTTTTAATAATTTATCCAGCATCTCTTGCTTATCAGAGTGAGATCATTGACTTATGACAGTTTCATTCTGCCCTTATTTAGCAATATAATCAATGTTTTTATGCTACTCATGATAATTTGAAAATTTTTGTCTGTTTTCTAATTTCATAAGATATATTACCATAGTATTATTTATCTTTTCCTGTGATACATTTCTTGAACTAATCTAACCATGTTTATTCCTTTCATGATCACAGGTTAAATTTATCAACTTATACATAGCTTATATTAAGGATATTAAATGGATTTATAGAGTATGTTTACTTTTTCCCTCTAGCAATCATTTTAAAGTGCTAAGTTCCTACCTCTAAAATAAATCAATTTGAAAAAGATGATTTTATTTCATTATAGATATGAAGCATTGATTGCATGTTTTATCTATATTTTTACTTGTACTTGGTGCTGATTAAGGACGGCTCATCACTCTTCTCACCACTTGACATCAGAGTGATTTGCGTTGGTCAACAATAGCCTGCAATGGGGTCATCACAGGGCTGTGATCTGTCTTTCAATATATGGAGCTAAAAACCATATTGATTTGTAGTTAACAGTTTGCCCCCACTGGAGCCAGGCAGCAAACTCACAGACAGTACCTCTAGATTTTTTCAAATGCTAACTTCTTTCCAAATGCTTCTTTTTTTCTTTTATAAACACATCATTTTATCTTACTGTCCTCATTTTGTCTTATCATTTTTCTTTTCCAGTTATGCTATGTGCTCTTCAGAAATTGTTCTGAGAATATATATTCATGAGAAAAGATTACACGCATACACACACACATACCCCTCAGCACCACAAAATGTGTCTGTCAATTATGAAGGGTGTGAAAAAGTGAAATTTTACCCTAGGTGTAAGCTAACAAACTAGCCTGACACACATAGTATCACGAAGACACAAAATTCCAGAGTCAGACACACTTTATTACTCAAGTGAGAAGCTGTAGCTGGAATGTCAGCTTGATGCTCATGCTGCTTCTTCATCCCTCACGTGCAACACAGAGACCCATCTTGGATCCAGCTCACACAGTGGGCAGTGTTTCTGGAGAGGAACCCTGGACTGGGGAATTCATTAGTTTCACTGTGAGTGAAAGCAAGCCTGCTCTTGTTGCCTAACCCCTCCAGCTGCCCTTAAGTCCAGATCAAAAGTCATGGTTTCTCTTTTTCGGGCCATCCTGCTGTGCACTGCGCGCTATTAATTGACCATGTCTTCTCACAACACTTTCAGGATCAAGCGATTCCTGGCCAAGAAACAAAAGCAGAATTGTCCCATTCCCCAGTGGATTCGGATGAAAACTGGTAATAAAATCAGGTACAACTCCAAGAGGAGGCACTGGAGGAGAACCAAGCTGGGTCTCTAAGGCGTCTCACATCACGCAATGACACACCTAATTGACACCACGTATTTAATTAAGCTACTTGAGGATCATGTGTTCTATTCCATCACCCTGTAAACACCTTTCTGCCTGGCCAATAGATATCATTTATCAACGAAAGATTTTTCTGTTACTATAGCTCTGCACCAGTGGGTTGGTTTGGTAATAAACGTGAGGCCTTTGAGCTGTTACAAAAAAAAAAAAAAAAAAAAAGTCATCACACCCTGTGTAGTAATGAAAAATACGGAGTATGCTCAGGGTTCAGGGTAGATTGTGTCTTCCAAGGGTATCCTTCTATATCATAGATTGGAGGAAGGGAAATTAAAGAGGATGTCTCCCTCTAAGTTACAGTTTGCTTTTCCCCTAAATTCTCAAGGTGAGCAGTTTGGGATGTTAAAGGAGAGCCCCACAATATAAAGACAGAAGTAGTTTGCCCACAATTACAAACCTACACATAGTCAAATAAGAATGAATCCCGGAAATTTCTTAATCTTTAATCTTAATCTGCCCACAGAAAAATAAAATGTCTGCATAAGGTACTAGAATATATATAGAAATAATTTATTTTAGGCCTGATTTTTATTCCCAGATTACTTCATTTCCATAGCCTTTTCACTTCATGAAACTTTTAACCTTGATTGATCCCTTTCCCAACAGAACCTTATCTTGTGGCCCTAAAACGTTTTTTGTCACCATAAACTCATTCACAATCAACTTAGTAACTGACATTAACTGCCGATGATCTGCTCTGAGGATTGGCTGTAGATTTGCTGGCAACATGTCTACCATTATGCTTTCAGTGATCCTACTACACACGTGCTAAGGAAACTTGTTTCATGTTGGGTAGCTCATAAACATAGTAAAAATAATTTTATTCTAACATTTTACCAATTTTCAGCTCCTGAAAGCAATGTTTCTCATATCTTCTAAAAGAAATCTTCAGTCAGGGAAACAGCTATTTTTATTTTATTTTATTATTTTTTTAAAATTTTTTATTATTTTTTTAAAGATTTTATTTATTTATTTGACAGACAGCACAAGTAGGCAGAGAGGCAGGCAGAGAGAGAGAAGAAAGCAGGCTCCCTGCTGAGCAGAGAGCCCGATGCGGGGCTCGATCCCAGGACCCTGGGATCATGACCTGAGCCTAAGGCAGAGGCTTTAACCCACTGAGCCACCCAGGCACCCCCAGGGAAACAGTTATTCATTTCAATTACCATCAATGTCTGTACATGCTCTTATCAAGTATATTATAATTTTATTATAATATTATATATTAATATTATAATTTATTATAAGTTTATTATAATTTCTTAAGAAGCCAGAAAAGATGTGATATACTTAAATATGTTTTACTATTTAGGATTTAACATAATGGATGTTGAGATACTTTTTGGTGAGAATTCAATAACAGCGATGGGGATGTGAAGTCTACCTCTTCGGTATCTGGCCATGTCTTATGGAAAGATTCACATTTCCCTTCACTTTGGAAATTACCCTTCCTCAGTTTTGATGTCAGCTGATGTTATCTTGAATTCTTGGTTCTTTCTTTTGAGGGTCCTCGAAGTTATAATAATTCTTGAAACTGCTACATTTCTTCTGTTATCTGGCCCATTCTATTTGGAAGTTTCAGGTAGTTTTATATGGATTTCTAACATCTGCAGTTGAAAACATTCTAAGTTACACAAAATATTGACCCATGTGTGGGTAAAGACTCTAAAATATGGAATAAGGTGATCTCAGGTCTGCCTGGAATGTCTCCTTGAACAATAAACTGCAGGTCTTTTCACAAATCTGCAATACAGTATCTCGTGTCTCAGTTCCTTGATCAGGTAAGATTTGTACCATCTCAATATTTAGAGCCCCCTGGGATAATAACACCTTTATACTTGACCCTGTCAAGAGAATCTTTAAGCTATATCCCTCACACTTCTATAAAATGAGAGAGAAATTTGTTTCATGCCTGGACCCACTGTGACTGGACAGTTGGTTTCTTCCTCAGGGAAAGATGGTTCTGACTACGGCTCTCCTGCTCACATACTTCTCACTGTTCAACATTTCTTCAATCAGATCTTTTATAACTATGTATTAAAATTTTGTTTAGCCTAGAAATACAAATGTGAAATTCATAAGATCTAAATCCAATTAAAAAAAAGAAATATGTGAAATACTTGCTTCTGAGAAAATAAAAAAGATCCATATTTTTGGAGGTAGATTAATAAATTAATTAAAAGGAATCATTTAACATAAGGAAGAGCACAATTTTGTGAAAAAATTAAATAAGTATCTGTAATAAAATCTTCAATATATAATTTTAATCAATTAAAAATCATTAACATGATGAAGTTCAGAGAAATAGTTATGAGGTGTATGAAGAGATATTCAGCTCTTGGAAATTTTTTTCAGTATCCCCTTTTATAAACTAGGAGAATTAGGTCAACCAGATGTCAATGGGAATCTGTGTTTCCACAGTCACTCTTATTGTAGCCATAAGGCAATTCTGTCCTGGAATCTATATTTGTTAATAGCCTTAATGGGTAAGCCAAGAGACTCCCACTGGGATTTGTTTTACTCAGGACTTCTTGAAGAAATAAGGTTCTTTAAAATATTTAACTGAATATATTTCTGAATAGTTTTCCTTTGGCCTACTTGACATGCTGCTGCTACCACAAGCATGGCACAATTGGGGCATTTTTAACCTGTCAGAAATCTCTGGACGTGCCTCAGATCACAGAGTGACCTGCTGTCAAGGTAGAAAGCCTGTCCATCCAAAAGTTAAAGTAGTGCTAAGAATCCTTTCATGTCCTCTATTTCAAATAGACGCAATAATATTGTTTTTTCCCTCCTTTTTAAAAAAATCTAACCCAAAATATTAAGTATAGTAAAAGTAAATAATTGACAAGAAAAATCACAGAACAAGAGTCTATATCAAAAACAGTGAAGCAAACCCAAGTAAATATTGATTAATTTGGACCTGAATCTAAAAGAAACTTAAGCTGATACATACTATCTTGAACAATAGGAAAGATACCACCTTAAGATAGTGCCATTGCTTTAAAAGGTCTATCCAAAAACTAGTTAATTGGAAGAATGAAATTAATATATGGGTTAACAAAATGCAAAGCAGAGAATTTCTTTGGAATTGAAAGGAAAATAAGTTCAATACCTTTTTCTTTTTCTTTTTTTTCTTTTAAGATTTTATTTATTTATTTGACAGACAGAAATCACAAGTAGGCAGAGAGGCAGGCAGAGAGAGGGGCGAAAGCAGTCTCCCTGCTAAGCAGAGAGCCTGATGCGGGGCTCGATCCCAGGACACTGAGATCATGACCTGAGGCGAAGGCAGAGGCTTGAACCCACTGAGCCACCCAGGTGCCCCTCAATACCTTTTTCTTTTCAATTATCACCACCAAGGGGCAGAGACAGGTATCATGGAGACAGAATGGTAAGAATCATCATATCTACACATGCAAAGGAAATGATTTTATGGGCCCTAGTGAAAAAAAGGGAATGCCAAAGCCTGAAAAAGAAAAGAAGAAATGAGAGAGAGAGAGAGAGAGAACCCCCCCCCCCAAAATAAATGTTACTAGAGAAGAAGACAGAAAATGCAGTTAGAAGCTTAGTTAAATTCACAATACCCCTGGTCATAATCTATTCTGTTCACAGTACCCTTCAACAATTGGTTGGTTCTGCATAAATGTTAATCACAATAAACGTATGAAACAAGGAAATGTCTGCCATTTTTTCCCTCAAAGGATGTTACTTGTTATGAACTAGTAACAGTTGAGGGATTTTCACTCTTCTGTTTTACAAATGAAGCTATTACAATGTTTATATTGTTTTTTCTCAACCGTTTTATATTGGATGTATTTGGAACATAAAAATTGTAAACTTCTTGGTTACTAACAAATGAGGATCAACAATGACATAGTGAAGTCGTTTTTATATCACTCAGAAATTCTGGACTGTTTCTCAAAGATGAAAGCAATAGCTAGATGAGGCTTTGGGTCATCATTCTTAGAGATGGAGAAATTGCAATATACACACACACACACACACACACACTAATATACATACATACACAAACCATTGAAGTTTCCAAATTTTCACGCACAAGCATTTTCATATATATGTGTGTGTGTGTGTGTGTACACATATACATATATCATTGAGGTTTCCAAATTTTATGTATATAAAATTTATATTATACACATTTTACCTAAATGTGTATATATGTATGTATACACATACATACATACATACACACACATATAACACACACATACACTCATATATATATATATATATATATATATATATATGTGAAAATGCTTGTGTGTGAAAACTTGGAAACTTCAATGGTGGAGAACCAATAGAGTTTAGTATTAACTTTCTAATACCTATTTATCTCTTCTTACTAAATAAAAGAACTATTATCTTGGGAGTAGCATTGTGTTCACCTTTTCAAAAATTATATTTGCTTGGCTCTCTTGAAGATAATATCAAATTACATATAAGTCATAGTTTTTGGATGAAATGTCCAGGAAAATTGTGCTGATACACTAGTAGTCACCAATTTTGAACCTCCCATTTTCTCTGTATTCCTGACTGTGAAGGAAATGTAAATGTTGATGTTCTAGGGGCCATCAAATGATTATTAGGCAATCTTAATAGTGGAAGTCCATGTTAAGGATGCTAAGGGGAGAGAGGGCTCTGGGAAGAAGAGAAAGAAGAGAAAGAAAATAGTATGTACTGCTTACCTTCAAACTTCAGGACATGTGATAGAAAATCACCTTAACATTTATGTATTTTTAGCTAAAATTCACATACAAAGAAATGCATTGATCTTAAATGCAGAATTTAATGAGCTTTGATAAATTGGTATACTCATGTATCCATTGTACCATAGTCAAAGTATAGACTATTTCTACCACCAAGAAAGTTTACTGGTGTCCTTTTCCAGTTAATCTTCCTTACCACTGTTTTGGTTTCTTATACCTTGGATTGATTCTTCCACTTTCTGAGTTTCATGTAACTGAAATCATAAAGTATAAAATTTCTGTGTCTAGCTTTTTCCAAATGCCACAATATTCATTAAGACAGATCTATGTTAGCAGCATTATCTATAATAACCATTCTATGGAAACAGCCCAAGTGTCCATTAGTGTCCATCAACTGATGAATGGATAAAGAAGATGTATATTCATTCAGTATATGTGGTACACATTCCATTAGACACACACACATGCTGTATATATAGCCTTAAAAAAAACAATGAAATACTGCTGTTTGTAAGGACATAGATGGAGCTAGAGCATATAATGCTAAGCAAAATAAATCAGTCAGAAAAAGACAAATACCATATGATTTCTCTCATATGTGAAATTTTATAAATAAAATGAGCATAGAGAAAAAATGGAGAGAGACAAATCAAAAAACAGACTCTTAACCATGGTATTCACTCTGAGTATGTAATATTCCAGTTTTAATTTTCAATGTTTTTTTTATTAAAAAAATTTAAGTTTGATTAAGTTAAATTTATATATTTTATGCTTGATGTTAATGCTTTTTGTCTTTAAGAAATCTTTGCATTTATTAAAGTTGTTATGATATCATCCATGTTACCTTATGGAAGCTTTATAGTTTTAACTTTTTATGGTTAGTACTATGCTACATCTTAATTGAATTTTGAGTGTGACAGGAAAAAGTAGTCAATACGCACTTTTTAATATATCTGTATCTGGCAATATTAGCATTATTTTTAAGACTAGAAGTAAGTTTCATGTAGACAAATTGTAGTTGGTTAATTTTTAAAATTACTCCTGCCATTCTTTGTCTTTATTTTGTGTGTTTAGACCTTTTATATTTAATGTAATTATTAGACTTAATCATTTCGTTATTTCTTTTTCTGTTTATGCTCTTTCTCTTTTTCTTCATTTTACGTTTCCTCCTTTATTATATACAATTGGTAGTTGCTGTTGAAGTTTGTCAGACAAGTGGCAAGATCTTGTTTTCATTTTAGGAAGACATTTCTGATTCATTCCAGGAGAAATTTTATGCCTTACTGAAGAATGAAATCATGGAGACCAATCAAGAAGATATCATACTACTTCAGTGATAAAGGATGGTTCATTGCATATGTATGGTGACAATAAAGTTGGGAAAAAATTATAAAATTAAGATATATATTGATTGTAGAAAAGCTCATTGTTGATTAACATAGAGTGAAAGGAGGAAGAAGAGAGAAGACTAAATGATACTTCCCAGGATCATAATTTGAACGAGTTAGAGATAAATTTGGTATTTATTTAAATGAACAAAGCAAAATATTAGTTGTTTTTTTTTAAAGATTTTATTTATTTATTTGACAGAGAGAAATCACAAGTAGATGGAGAGGCAGGCAGAGAGAGAGAGAGGGAAGCAGGCTCCCTCCTGAGCAGAGAGCCCTATGCAGGACTCAATCCCAGGACCCTGAGATCATGACCTGAGCCAAAGGCAGTGGCTTAACCCACTGAGCCACCCAGATGCCTCCAAAATATTAGTTTTAGGAAGGGTAAGAAGTATTCAGATTTGGGGAATATTCGGCTCTAAATTCCTTAAGGCAATTAGTATTAATGTCAAGTAGACATTCTTACTAGTGAAAAAAAAATTATGTGCGTATATATGGTGATTGAAGCTATTGGAATGCATAAGAATATATTAGTCTATACTTCAGGTTGATCAATAAAGGGAATTCAGTAATAAACTAAAAATATTAATAATAAAAATTATTAAAGGGGAAGCTGGAGAAAGTAGTGAATAGAGTTATCAGAAATAAAAGAAAAATAGGAGACACAGGCATAGAAAATAAATACAAATGTGCTGAAGAAGAAAATGATTCATTGCACCAGATGCTGCCTAGAAATCAAATAAAATGAAAGTATAAAAGATACTGAACTTGACAATTTGCAGGTCATAGATACGGTGGTAACTCCAGTGGTGTGATACAGATAGATGCAGATTAAAGTGAGTTGAAGAATCGATGAAGAAATTTTAAGTTCAGGCAAAATGGGGCAAGGTTATGCAGAATGGTTGCTGTGCCAATCTTTAAAATGCGGTGCAACTGTAGGAATTTTAAAATGGACTTTGGAGCTTATAGAAAAGAACAGAACATTTTTAGTATTAGAAACAAAGAGATAATTTAGAGCTACAGAGGGAGGAGTGGACTGTATCATACAGAGTAATGGCTTTAAATACCCATGAAAGAAAGAATATGGCTTGAAGTTAGAACTGAGACGTCTGCATAAAAGATAGAACCATAAAGGGATCTAGAAAAAGATCTGCCTGTAGATTCAAAAACACAGTGAAGATTCTTGATACTCCCAAGTTAAAAAGTAATAATGTTTTACATGGAAAATCTAAGCTCCAGTCTATACATTAAACTGGTGTGAATTCTGAATCGATATTTCTTATCAGAAGAGAAAACTTAGAAAGTTAAGGAATTTATATAAAGCTTAGAGCCTGGCAATGGCAAAGGTGGAGAAAATCCCAAAGTCTAGCTATATAGGATCCCATAACTATACACACAAAAATGCCTCACTGAATAATATCTCACAGTACATAGCTACAAAATAGGGGGAAAAAATTCACCAGAGAACTGCTTATTAGATAAAATGGTGGTTGCTTTCTGGCAAGACAGTGTTCTGGCACTTTTGCTCAACTGCTTACTGTGTGCTATTTTCCAATTTAGTGGAAGCAACTATGAGGTGGAAGGTGGAGTTTCTGGAACAGATTGCAGGTGCCAGGGCACTAATATGGATGCTTTGACTGGCACAGAGGCTAAGTTTTGTTTTGCTGCCTCTTCCTCTCTACCTTGGGCTAGAACAACTTTCTGAGCATTGGTGGAATCTGTCAAAAGATTCGAAGACATTCACTTTCTGTTGCCATGTAAGCCAACATATGGCAGATGGAGCAAGTGGAATGTAGATCCAAACCTGGGCAGGAGAAAACAGAAGAGGAAGTCTCTTATGAAATAATGGCTCAAAAGAGAAAGTAAAATTCATATACTCAGGACAAAGTCCCTGCTTAAAAAATATCTGATATGACCCTAGACTTGCATCTCTGATAGCTCCATGGGCTCTGTACAAGTAGGAGGTGAAGGCAAAAAAAAAAGAAAAAGAAAAAAAAAAAAAAGAAAGAAAGAAAGAAAGAAAAAGAAAAAGCAGTTGTTGGCAACTTAGTATTGAAACAGTGTCCCAGCTAAGCAGTGCTGGAACAAGCAAAGGCCTGGACAGTAATATTTTCTTTTTCTCTTTTTGGCTCCAGACACTTAAGAAAATCTGTCTTGGGTGACCACAAAGATGATGAAACAGATTGCAGTAACCACATATGAGGATATAGAAGGAATATACTCTTTGGAAATGAAAAAGATAAAAAGAAAAAAAAATTCAAAACAAATAGATAGCTGCAGACTTCAATAATACACAGGACATTCTAGGTAATAGAGACTCTGATTTCAGACTTACCACATTATAATATTCAAAACCACAAAAACAACAACAAAAATAAAACAAGTCACACAAGAAAGAGTCAAGTATGGGCCACTCAAAGTAATACAAAATTGATGGAACTGTCCCTTTTGAAGACCAAATACTAGATTTATTAGGCAAAATCTTTAAACCAATTGTCTTAATATGTTCAAAGAGCTAAAGAAAACAATGGGCAAAGAACTGAAGTAAACCAGTCAAATTATGTCTGAGCACAATTGAGAATATCTATAAGGAGGTGGACGTGTGGCAAGACAGAAGAAAGAATAGGTAAAATTGAAAACTGGATAACTGAGATTATTACATCTGAGGAGCGGAGACAAAAATGAATGAAAAAAATGTTAACAACAGCAACAACACAAAACAAAAACAACAACAACACAAAAATGTAAACAGAGCCTGAGGGACCTGTGGGACACCCACAAGTGTGCCACATACATGTTATTGGAATCCCAGAAGGCAAAGGGAGAAAGGGATAAGAAGAATATTTGAAGAACAATGGCTAAAAACTTTCCAAATTTGGTGAAAGATATGAAATCTTCTCTAGGAAACTAAATAAATTCAACTAGAATAATTTCTAAGAATAAATACTGAGACACATTCTAACCAAATTATTGAAAGACAGAATCTTAAAAGCAACAAGAGAGAAATGACATCACATAAAAGATAATCTCAAAGAGATTAACACCCGATTTCTCATCAAAACCACTTTTTCTTGTTATTTTCTTCATGATTTAAAAGTCAAATGGATGAAAATAATATAACCTGTTAATGAGCACAAAATATGTAAATATATATATTTTTAACAACAACACAAAGAGTGGGGAGCAAGCTATACAGCAAAAGAGATTTTTGTATTCTACTGCAGCTAATTTGAAATTCCCAGGGTAACTAGACAATATCTAAATTTTTTCTATAGAGGAAAAGGAAATGGAAGGGATAAAAATGGTATACTACAAAAATCAAGTAAACATAAATGAATGTAGTAATAGAGTATAAAGCACAAAAAAGAGGGGTACCTAGGTGATGCAGTCAATTAAGCATTGGACTCTCGGTTTTGGATCAGGTCATGATCTCACTGTTGTGAGATCAAGCCCCATGTTGGACTCCACATTCAGTTTGGAGTCTGGTTGACATTATTTCTCCCTCTCTCTGTGCCCCTCTTGCTCGTGCTCTTTCTCAATCTCTCTCTCAGATAAATAAATAAATCTTTTAAAATTAAAAAAATGTATGCACACAAATAGAAATATGGGAAAGTTAAATTCCTCCTTATCACTAATTGCTTTCAATTTGAATAAACTCTTTAATTAAAAGACAGAGATTGCCAAAATGGGAAAACAACAACAACAAAAATCTATCTTCTATCTAAGAGAACCACTTTTTATCCAAAGACACAAATAAGTTGGATATAAAACAACAAAACATATTCTGTGAAAACAGTAATCAACAGAGAAGAGTGGCTATACTATCACCAGAAAAAAAATATTCTTTGAGTGAAAAACTTACAAGACACAAAGAAGAATATAATGTATTTTTATTTTGCTTTTAAATTTGTTTTAAAGTTTTTATTATGAAGTAATCTCTACACCCAACATAGGCTCAAACTTAAAATGCCAAGATCAAGAGTCAAGGGCTCTGCTGACTGAGCCAGCCAGTCAAACATGACATATTTTTGAAAGGGTCAATTTATATTACAGTTATAAACATGCATACTCCAAACAACAAAGCCCCCAAAATATATAAGAAAACATTGACAGAATTGAAGGGAAAGTAGTTCCACAATAAAAGCTGGAGACCCGACACCCAATTTCAATGATGGAGAGACCATTCAGAAATAAATTAATAGGGAAATATAGGAGTTGAACAACACTCGACTAAGAAGACCTCACATACAGCTACATCCAACAGCAGAACAAGCCTACCTCTCACATGGAACATTCTGCAGGAAGGACAACATGTTAGCCCACAAAACAGTCTCGATGAATTTATGAAGGTGGAAATTATATAAATAAATTAATTTATATAATAGATTAAATACATAAATAAACTGAATAAACTAATACAAAGATGGAAATTATATGTTAACTAATAAAGTTTTAATATAAAGAATATAAAAAGAACTTCTATAGCTGAACAAAAAGACAATTGATTCTTTTAAAAAAAAAATAAGCAAACAAGTTTAATAGATGTTTCTCCAAAAAAGATACACAAATGGCCAAAAAGCACATGAAAAGATGATCAACATCATTAACATGAGGGAATTGCAGAAGAAAATCACAGTGATGTCTTGTTTCAAACCCATTAGGATGAAAGTAATGTTAAGAAAATGGAAAATCGTAAGTGGCGATAAAGAGGTGAAGAAACTGAATCTTATGCACACTGCCATGTACGTTGAATATAAAATAGCCCAGCCACTATCAAACCAATCTTACTACTCGTCAAAAAGTTAAACGTAGAATTCCCATGCGACCCAGCAATTCTTCTCCTAGATATATAGCCCGAATAATAGAAAACTGGTACTTAAACAAATGTACACATATTTTCAAAACATACAATTCAACAACAGCCAAACGGTGAAACTAGGTCAAATGTCCATCAATAAGATGAATGGATAAACTAAGATACAATGAAATATTATTCAGCCATAAAAAAGAATGGAATACATGATATAAGTATATAGCATAGATGAACGTTGAAAACACTATGCTAAATGAAAGAGTCCAGACACAAAATATTACATACTGCATTATTCCGTATATATGAAATAGTCATAACAGGTAAATATAGAGAGATAGAATGCTGATTGGCGATTTCCAGGGGCCAGAGGGAAGGAATAATAAGGAACCTACAGAGTTTACTTTTGGTGTGGTGAAAGTGTTTTGGACATAGAAGTCGTAGTTGCCTGACATTGTGAATACACTAAGTGCCACATTAACGGTTCACTTCAAAATGTTTAATTTTATGCCTCGTGAATTTCACTTCAATAAAAAGTTTAAAAATGTAAAGATTGAATTTAAAATTTAAAATAGTAATGTTTATGTATAGATAAGTACACATACATGTAAACACACATGTATGTACCTGTTAGAACACAAAAAGAGTTTTGTAAAAGAACCAATTAAGAAGACCTTCCCTATCATATATTAATCCATATTTTATTCTATTTCTTTATTTATTTAAAAATTTTTTAAAAGATTTTTATTTATTTATTTAACAGAAAGAGAGAGCACATAAGCAGGGGGAGCTGCAAGCAGAAAGAGAGGGAGAAGCAGGCTCCATGCTGTGCAGAAAGCCTGATGTGGGGTTCTATCTCTGGACCCCAAGATCATGACCAGAGCCAAAGGCAGATGATTAACTGGCTAATTCACCCAAGTGCTCCTTAACACGTATTTTAAAGCAATATTTTTTAAGACAATGTAGAATCTTCAAGGAGCTAGAAAAATAGAATAGAGAAGCTGGATAGAGATCTCACAAAAGGGATTGTGAATTTTCAGAACATGTATATATGAGATGAGGTGTTGTTAAACAGCCATAGGGAAAACCTGGTCTCTTCCATGAGTAGAATTTTATGAGTAATGCAGAGGCAAATGATTATCAATATAAAACATTATATTAGGTATCCCCGTCACATGACACTGAGTAGAATTTCCATAGGGACTGAAGATATAAATGTGAAAAGCATATTGAAGCACTCAGCTAGGGAGTAATTTACAACAAACAACAAGCAATACCATACAAAAGTGTTGGAATATTATGCCTTAAAATTATAAATCAAATATTAATAACAAGAAAATGAATAAGAAATCACAATGAATTTTTTTTAAAGATTTTATTTCTTCATCTGACAGAGAGAGAGATCGCAAGTAGGCAGAGAGGCAGAGTGAGAGGGGGAAGCAGGCTCCCTGCAGAGCAGAAAGCCCCATGCTGGGCTCCATCCCAGGACTCTGGGATCATGACCTGAGCCAAAGGCAGAGGCTTAACCCACTGAGCCACCCAGGCACCCCCGAGAAATCACAATGAAATATTAAAAAATAGATTCAAATAACTTTTGGCTAAAAAAGAAATACCTATGATGACTAGATACTAAGGGGACATGATTGAAGATGAAAGAAAATTTTAACAAATCTTGTGCAGTGTAGGTAGTGTACTTCATTATAAAAAAGGTAATTTTTATGTTTAAATTCAGGTATAGAAATGAGGAAACACTAAAAGGACAGAAATAGGCAATAAAACATCAAAAATGTAGAAGGATAAAAATATTAGATATGAGAATAGAAATGAATAAAATAGAGAAGAGAAAGAATAAAGAAGCTAACAAAACCAAAAGCTCACTCATCGAAAATACTACACTGAGAAAGGACCCATCAACCAGACACAATGTGAATTTTGGGGAAAGTCTTCCACACGAAAACCTGAGTCGGGCATGAAAGGACATCTCTGCATGAGAATGGTTCTGATCAGGAGAGCCATATGATCTCTGCATAAGTTATCACTCTGGTGATGTTTGTGATCTAGAGTGGAGAGAGGAAGGCCAGCAAGGAGATAAATAGTGGCCCCTTTGATTTAGAGTGATGACAAAAATCCACAGGAATTGGTGATAGATTATATGTGGGTTATGAGTAGGGAGTAAGAAATATCTTTCAGGTTTTGTGAATGAACAATGGGTGCCATCTCCGTAAATGGGGGGAGATGGTGGCAGAAGGGTGCAGGTCTTTAATATAGTTACTGATGGACATTTTAAGTCTGTGATGTGAATGGTGGTGACAAGCAAAGGAAAGAAACTTTCTTTGTCCTTGCAACAAATACCACTGCAACGGACAGTCTTTCAAGTAAAGCTCTTTTTCTGGGTATCAAGAAAAGGGTCCTAATGTTCATAAAGAAGAACAGTTTATGTTATCATTTGCATAAAGTGAACCTGTTTGTGAAGTACCGCTGTGGGACATTATAGCTTCCTCATTTGGGATCTCTGTGTTAAGCCTGTAAGGCCATTTTTTCCCAGCTTCTCTGATGCTGGGTCAGGAATGCCTGCAGGCAGCTGGAGGTTTCCTGTTCTGTCACATCATCTTATTGCCATGGCCATTCATCTAAATTGACGGACTTGAGATATTTTATTCCTGCTAATTAACATCAATATTTCCCCCTCCAACGTAATACATTCTCCTTTGATCAATCCTGCCAACTCAACAGTGTCTTCATTTTCCTTGCTGTGTTCCTTGAGGCAGATGGAAACAATATGCCTTCTCCTCAGCCAGTGAGGCCTGAGATTAAAGTACACATTGGCTGAGTAGGGAAAGAAAACCTTCACGTGATCCATGCCAATAATTACTATACAAAACGGAAGACAGCCAGCAAACTGTGCACCCAAATTGGCGACTGACAATAGCTATCACTAATTCATCCTACTTATTTGATTCTATTTGGTTTTCCTGAATATTTCTGTATTAAATACACTTAGAAATCAATTTTCTCAAGTATGTACTTATTCACGAGGAAAAGACTAACCGTCCATATACAACTATGAATTGTATTTATTGCAAAGGGGTGGTTTTTAGTGAGTCTTTAATTGCCTCTTAATTTCTCTATTTTTTTAAATTTATTTTTTATTTTCAGCATAACAGTATTCATTATTTTTGCACCACACCCAGTGCTCCATGCAATCTGTGCCCTCTATAATACCCACCGCCTGGTACCCCGACCTCCCACCCCCCGCCCCTTCAAAACCCTCAGATTGTTTTTCAGAGTCCATAGTCTCTCATGATTCACCTCCCCTTCCAATTTCCCCCAACTCCCTTCTCCTCTCTAACTCCCCATGTCCTCCATGCTATTTGTTATGCTCCACAAATAAGTGAAACCATATGATAATTGACTCTATTATGCCTCCATCAGAAAGGACGAATACCCAACTTTTGTAGCAACATGGATGGGACTGGAAGAGATTAATTTCTCTATTTTTAAAATTTCTATAATAATATAACTTTGTTAGGAAAAAGGAGCCATTTAAAAGTCATCTTATAAAACTGTATACCCCTCAGATGATACTTACAGCATGAACAATTGCGATGCACGCTTTTGGTGGATTGGATTATGAATTACTCTCCCCTCACCCCTCCCTCGGGTTTTTTTTTTTTTTTCCTCCCTCATTTACACTTCAATCTCCTGCTATTTGTTGGAATGAAAAACATGCAACTTTAGGGGAAGAAGAGACACACAGAACTTGTAAACTCTAAGATTCCAATGAGCAAAATCAGCCATAATTGCTCTAATAATTGGAAGAAACAGCACAGAGCCTGGAGCCCCTGGGCTAAATTTTCCTCCCTCAGAAGATCAGCTAAGAGAGATAGATGGCAGGAAGGCAATGGTGGTTTTATTATCTGGTGATTTATGTTATGCTTGCAAGAACCACTGAAATGGTGAAATAAAAATTGACTTTTTATATTTTATAATTAACATTATTATCTGCCCATCAAAGAAGAAAAGATTTGAAAGGAGCCATGTGAAAAGAGTGTAAATTTTATCCTGCAACATGAAAACGTAAAAGAGTAAGATTTCATGAGAACCAATTATTTAAGTGTGGTCGTCCACAGAACGCCGAAAGAAAGATAGAGAAAGAGAGAAGGAACAAAGGAAGAAAGGAGGGAGGAGGAAAGAAGTCAGGCAAGAAGGCAAGAAAAAAGGAAGTGGTACATCCCACCTCCCCGAGGACAGCAATTCCTGATGCACAAGGACAAATGACTAGCGGTGAGGACTACAGTCCTTCAAAACTGGCAAGCAAAGAACGATCTGATAGGAAGAGTACACCACCCAAAATGTGATTTTTCGCAAACCACTGAAGGCATGTGAAAAACACTTGGAAAGTATTGCTCTGGGAAATGCCATTATATTTATAATAATTTAAAAAAATGGCCTCTCGCTTCTCATCAAGCCAAACTGAAACCTCTAGTGAGCAGTAAATTTATCATCACCTCAGTTCAGGTAGGAAGCAGTGTCATGTATGCACACTCTTGAATGCACGTATCCGAGATGGTGAGTGTGGGTGTCTTTATAAGCATCCATAACATTTTATGATTCTAATCTTTGCTACAAAGGTTTAATGGACTAAAAATTCCACCAAGAGACATCAATGCAAAAATATATCCATTACTTAATTTGATACATATGCATATACTATTCTAAAGTTCCCTTGTCTTGCCTCTTAATAGGAGGGGTGGGGTGGACCATAACTTGGAGGTTTCTGGTTAGGGCTTTGGAGTCAGAACACCTTGGCTGGGATTCCAGCTCTGCCAGTCCCAAGAGTGATGTCTGACAAGTTATTTAATGTCTTAAAACTTGTTTCTTCATCTCTATAATGGGGGTAATATTAGCTCTTTTATAGGGCTGGCATGAAACATGATGTAATGCATTTAAAAGATCTAACACTGTAGCTAGCATTACAGTAAGTGCTTAACAAAATTTGGCTATTGATATAACTTTAAGCTGATTTTAGTTGAAATACCAATTGATTTGTCAAAATGTTTACTGTAACAACTTTTACTTTATTCTGTTTTATAAAATCCAATACTATTTTGAAAGAAGATTTTATTTTAGGGAGAGTGATAATAATTTTGTTTTGCTCTGCAAAATTCATTGGATTTAAAATTTAAATGGCTCTTTAAAAAATATCTTTTTCCCCATTCCATGAACATAGATCTCAAAAATCAATTTCACTCAGTTTAAAACATGCTTTGTTACTATGTCAACAGACAAAATGGGCCAACACATGGCTTAATAACATTCTTCAATTTATATTTCTTAATACATGTCAGAAGCTCACAATTCATCTTTATATCATCATTCATATTCATAGAGATAGATGTGTATCTATTTTGATTTTGAAATATTGTATTTTGTCAATTATAGGAAAAAATCAGCAAATATAGAAGAAACTGTTTTGTAGGATCAGTGACTTTCTTTAAATAAGTAGGTCCAATAAGTAAAAAATAGTTTAAAATCTGTTAAGTTATAGGCACTAACCATAACAGTACAGTCAGCGCTCAACTTTTCCTGGAGACTGTGTGTGGGACTGATCCATCAAGCCAGAATTTTCCTGGTTTCCATCTGGACTTGTGTTCAGTCCCCACCACCGCATCCATCCCCCAGTTCTATACCTTTATATCCAGCATGCCAATGAATTATTTTAATTCTGTTCTTTATGGTGACTTTTTCCTCTCTTTTTCTGATATGATGCCCTTTTGTTAAGAGCTCGCTAAGATGAATTGGAAAATATCAAAGACAGAAGAACTCATCATGGTGTCTGGATTCATAAATGAGTTCAAAACTCCAGGCAAGGCCAGGTTCCCAGCCATTCCAAGATTCCTTACCCTTAGGCACTTCAGCTTAAGGTTCTCACTTAGCAGAACTGCCCTGGCTTAACCACTAATTTCTCACTATTCCCATGGCCATCGGTAGAATTTATATAACGGTACGTATTTCCTAGCAGGCCATTTAAGAGGTTGGGGGAGAGGCAGATGGAGAGATATAGACACCAAGATGCCCATGTAAACATCGGTGGTTCTACTGATGGGCAGTTAGAGCAGGGCCAGGCTTGGAGAGCTGACTGGAAGAAGAAAAGGCCAGGTGGGCCCCAAGGCAGCAGCAGTGCTGTCCATCCTTGGATTCCATTTGACCAGAGCATGTGTGATTACAGTGCCCCCTAGCACATACACAAATCACATTGCTCTTCCTCGCTGGGAGAACTAGGACACCACTGGAATTCTGGGGCTTGTACAATTATTTGAAACACTTGGTTCTGCAAACTGGGTCTGGGCCTGGTATTGCTTGGCTTCTGGTTTGGGAAAAGTCATCTTCAGGGACCTGTTGCAGAAAACTCCAGGTCCTTCCCTCCAAGGGGTGGGAAAGAGGGATGACCACTGCTGTTCATTCCCCAACAATGCAGACTTCCCCTACCTACATCTGCACAAACACTTCTGAAACAAACTTTATACTAGTTTAAAAAAAACAAATAATTCATTTTTCTTTTTTTTAAAGGCACAGATTGCTTGATTGCATATAAACAGTTTGAGAAATAAAATCAAATGAACTGAAACTTTCAGGATATTTTCTTAGAATTTAATTTAATTTAATATATATATTATTATCTATAATATATATATTAAATTTGGACAACATCCTTAAGCATACATATGACCTTTGATATTTTCTTATTGTCAACTAATAATATAGTTATTTTATACTCTGTATAAATACATCACAATGCTAGATAATTATCACTTGTATATTTATTATTTTTCCCCAGACAAATCCAAAGTAAAATATTACTCATGTAAATTTTGAATTCTAAGCATCATACTGTTTAAGCAATGTCATTTTATGGATGCTTTGGGATAAAAAATTAAAAATGAATAAACAATAAAGTATTAATTTCAAGTCAATTTTTAAACCTATCTACACATTCTTCCCTCCCTGTCCTGTACTTAATTGATTCTGCTTGTGCAATTAAGACATAGAGATTCTTGATCCCTGGATCAGACCAATTATGTATTTCTTCAGCTCTTTCCTAGCTTTGTGCTTTTTCAAATTTTAACTCCTTAGAATGTCAATATAATAACTTTTTTTTTTTTTTCCTGAAAAGAGTAACCACCTGGACTTTGGATCTTTATCTTTCTCTCATGATATCAAATTACATTGCAGGGTTGACTACCCATCTGCCTTTTTGCTGTTATCATTTCACTGCTAAGCATGAGCAAAGAGAAACCTTCAATCAAGATACCAAGGTGATCAGAGAGCCTAAAATTCTCAACAATTCACTCACCGGCGGTGTCATTGTCGTCATCCACCCTATCCTCACTTAAGATCAGACACATTCCTCTCTCTCTCTCTCTCTCTTTCTCCCCTCCTTCAGTATGAATTCCCGATGTCACTGACAGGAGAAAAGATATCATCAAGACCTAAAGTTTCTTTCTATTTTTTTATTTTTTAAAGATTTTATTTATTTGACAGACAGAGATCACAAGTAGTCAGAGAGGCAGGCAGAGAGAGAGAAGGAAACAGGCTCCCTGTTGAGCAGAGATCCTGATGCAGGGCTGGATCCCAGGACCCTGGGATCATGACCAGAGCCGAAGGCAGAGGCTTTAACCCACTGAGCCACCCAGGTGCCCCAAGACCTAAAGTTTCTGGCGAGTCACCAGACAATAATCTTCCATGAAGTATTTCCAGTTTTCCTCAAATGGATGTTAATACTTCAAACTTTTAAACACTTTTCAATTTCATACATATCATATCATGTTGACCCAAATCCATTACAGTTATTTCCTGCAACTCATTCTCTATTCGAGAGAACAAAACTATATCTTAATCATCTTTTTTCTTTACTACTTAAACAGATCACTTAATGGTTGCTGAAGGACTGTAGCAATCATGATTGCGTATGACTAGTCGCACTGAATGTTGATCCAAAACAAGGTATTAAGTCTTGCACGGACTGACTACAGTTGAATGTTTGGTTTGATGGAATGTATACGACTGTTTCCTTCAAGACCAGAGATTCTTCATCCTCCCATATAATAATATATCCTGAACAATTTTAGTCTCAGGAAGTAGTCTGAAATCCAAATAAAGGTTCATGTGGATATGTGGACCCACTGAGTCCTTTCACAATCCTTTCAAGAACCTCTAGCTTATTTACTTTTGAGCATGCTAAAATAACCACGTGTGGAGACCCACAGCCCAGAAATCACCATAGAACTCCGTCCACATTCTGAATGGGGACTTGGAACAGGGAAGTTACTCAACTTCTCGTAAGATAAG
This sequence comes from Mustela nigripes, assembly GCF_022355385.1. Taxonomy (NCBI): domain Eukaryota; kingdom Metazoa; phylum Chordata; class Mammalia; order Carnivora; family Mustelidae; genus Mustela; species Mustela nigripes. The sequence goes on along the minus strand of NC_081560.1, from coordinate 99,735,309 downwards.
TTTTGTCAGATGCAAAGTGAAAATAATAGTATCACACTCATAGCAGTGCTCTGAGTATTAAAAAGTCTGGGTGAGGAGATTGGTTGTCTAAGAACATCCCAGAGTACAACAAGATTTCTAAAGCTGTTCTATAGCACTGAATCGTAGATAGAATTTTATATTTTTAGTGGCACATTTAAAACAGTGAAGAGATGGGGCACCTGGGTGGCTCAGTGGGTGAAAGCCTCTGCCTTCAGTTTAGGGCATGATCCCAGGGTCCTGGGATCAAGCCCCACATGGGGCTCTCTGCTCAGTGGGGAGCCTGCTTCCCCCTCTCTCTCTGTCTACCTCTTTGCCTACTTGTGATCTCTGTCTGTCAAATAAATAAATAAAATCTAAAAATAAATAAATAAATAAAGGCAGTGAAAAGAAAGGGGTGAAATTAATTTTAATAATGTATGTGTTATAGCACAAAAAATCTAAAGTATTATCATGTCATGTAATGTCATGTCATGTAAATAATATTAAAAATTGTTTATGGGATATTTTACATACTTTTTTGTGTGTTAATTCTTCAAACTACAGAGTGGTTTTGCCATCACTCCATATCCTTGTTTGGACTCCGGACATTCCAAATGTTTGCAAGTCACGTAAGACCAATGCCTACTGGGTTGCACAGTGCAGATCTAGACGATGAACCCAGGGAGTCACTAACTTTGTCCCATCTGGGAAAAGGGGAACTGGAGTGATCTCTGCCAAATATCTGGAGTGATCACATGCCAAATATCACGCCATAGTGAGAACAAAGTAGCAATTTCCAGGGAGTAAATGGATCTCCTTTCTCCTTACCATCATCCTTGGCTGCTGCTTTTACAAGTCCCTACTCACATTATTCATGCATTCTCTTTAATGACACTGTGGATTCATGTTTAAGTACTGTTTGCTTTTTTGTTTTCATGTATCTAATTTGTTCCTTTCTCAGCTTTATTATATGCCCTTGAGACTATTTTAACAGTGAATTCCACCTTCTTTTCTTCAACAAATTGGTCTAAAGCTTTTGACATACTCTGGTATTGGCTCTGTATACTTGTCTGATTTTAGTCGTCATCGCTGGGGGACTCTATATTGCAACACAGACAGAATTCCAACAGCTGAGCTATTCCTTGTATGTTCACATCTTCCCTTTCCCCACGCACTCCCCCAACTCCAGGGATCGGGCAAATGTTTTTTTAGTAATTTTTTAAAGATTTTACTTATTTATTTGACACACAGAGAGAGATAGTAAGAGAGGGAACACAAGCAGGGGGAATGTGAGAGGGAGAAGCAGGCTGCCTGATTGAGGGCTTTATTCCAGGACCCTGGGATCATGACCTGAGCCAAAGGCAGACCTGAGCTACCCAGGCACCCGAGTTTTAGTAATTTTAACTAATTTTCTGAAAAGGGAAGAAATAAGAGGCAGGTATAAAATAGAATAAGAATGGAAACAAAACTAAAGAAAAGGCTAGTGTAGTTACAAATCTTGATGTACATAGTAATGATAATCATAGCCATAAACATAACATCTACTAACCATTGAATCTTGCTCTGTAGCAGACACTTTGTAAAACCCCTGTATCATCCTGTTTTATTTTATCTCTACAGTAACCATCTAAAGGAATACTTGACTTTCTACTTCTCCCTTGGTCAGCCCTGTTTTTTTTTTCTTGAGATCAGGCATACAACCAGATGGAGCCTCCCCCATTTACCCTCCCTTTTTTTCCTAGCATTGTTTTTGAAAGCTCTTAGAGTCAAAACTGTCTGGCTTTGTAAGTTTCTTCTAAATTACCATAAGGAGACCTATGGGGAGGCCAATTTTTTACCCTCAAGTTATATTTACTCACATCCTTAAAACATGTTGGTTACTGTCTCTTGCCTAATTGTTGTGTCACTGATGGTTTGAATTCTCTTTGTTTGAGTGCCTAAGTGAGTCCACACCTGACGGTATCACAGCAGTGTCCCTACTGCCATGACCAAAAGCCCTTTGTCTGAACAATTCACCTTCTTGAGTCATGGCATCAGCTGCCACTTCACAAACAGTGCTGAAATCCTCACTGTCTCACCAATTTTATTTTTATTAAAAAAGAAAGAAAGAAGGAATGAAAGGGGAAAATAGCAAAGTATCTTAGAACTGTGCCTAATGTTGTAAAATGGTGCTAAACTGTGTCTTGATTGTAAAAGAGAAATCAATTTAGAAAGTATTGACTTGGAAGAACTTAATTGCTCATAAAATTTATTTATGGATGACTTTATTTGATGTTTGGAAACAGGAATACAAATGAACCAACTTCGATGTGTATGAATTTCCATGGCTAGCCAAGAAAAGGTAACTTACAAGAATAGAAAATTGAACCAGATGAGACAGTAATGGTTGTTTACACTCTGTGGGAAACAGCCCATATTAGGCTATAAGTAGTGAATAGTTATAAAATAGTTTAACAGTAGGAGTTGTAGACAAGTTTAAAATGAAAACTATTTAAATTGAATCAAAAACTGCTCACTGGCTGATACACCTTAAAATAGACATAGGTACCTGTGAGTTTATAAACAAAAGTAGAGGAAATAATATCTTCTGAAGAAGTTATAGGATAAATAATTTGAAAACTGTTAAGTCCCCAAGAGCCATTAAAGCAGAATCTTCCTGCTGAGATAGCAGAATTTTTATTGTAAATTATCATGTAAGTAGAGAAGCAAAGCAATAGTAACAAAGAATGTGGAATGAATATATATGTCCATCTTTGACAGAGGCAACAGAAAGATGCATGCAGGCATAATGACAATTCTATAGGAGCAAAAGGAAATAGAAGAAACTTGTATCATATATGTGATAATATATGCTATTCACATTTTTATAATTTGCATGATAAAAGGTAAATAAAACAATGATTTAAATGATCTCGAAAGCTTCGAGTCAAAGATACATTTCTATTAGTGGGGAAGTAAGTGTAATTGTGATTACTTCTTACAATGGGCCAAGTGCCAATAACGTGATTGCTACTAATACCAATCTTATGTATGATTAATATCTATTTGGTAAAACTCTAGTGTCTTCTTGGCATCAGGGAAATACTAATCAAAACCACAGTAAGATACCATCTCACACCAGTCAGAATGTCTAAAATTAGCCAGCCAGGAAACAACAGATGCTGGCGAGGATGGGGAGAAAGGGGAACCCTCCTACACTGTTGGTGGGAATGCAGCTGGTGCAGCCACTCTGGAAAACAGCATGGAGGTTCCTCAAAAAGTTGAAAATAGAGCTACCCTATGACCCAGCAATTGCACTACTGGGTATTTACCCTAAAGATACAAATGTAGTGGTCTGAAGGGGCACATTTACCCGAATATTTATAGCAGCAATGTCCACAATAGCCAAACTATGGAAAGAACCTGGATGTCCATCAACAGATGAATGGATAAAGAAGATGTGGTATATATGTACAATGGAATACTATGCAGCCATCATATGAAACCTTGCCATTTGCAACGACATGGGTGGAACTAGAGGGTATTATGCTTAGCGAAATAAGTCAATTGGAGAAAGATAACTATCATATGATCTCCCTGATATGAGGAAGTGGAGATGCAACATGGAGGGTTTGGGGGGTAGGAAAAGAATAAATGAAACAAGATGGGATCGGGAGGAAGACAAACCATAAGAGACTCTAAATGTCACAAAACAAACTGAGAGTGGCCGGGGGGGGGGGGGGGGCGGGGGGGGGGGGGGGGGTTATGGACATCGGGGCGGGTATGTGCTATGGTGAGTGCTGTGAAGTGTTTAAAACTGGATATTCACAGACTCGAACCCCTGGGGTTAATAATAATTATATGTTTATAAAAAATAAAAATAAAAAAAATTCTAGTGTCTTTTCCTCATTTTCCCAGCTTAAGACATTTTTTTCCACATTTAATTAAACTCCACAGTATTATGGGTGCCCTCTCTTCATGATCCTCTGGCCATGGATGACCCATATGGTGTAACATCCTGAGGATTTCTGAGAGGTGAATGGCAGGTAAGTGTTTGTGCACAGGGCATTGTTCCCTCTTGGAGTAATTAAATGTAACCAGCAAGTCTCAGGAGCAAATGATAGGAGGTTTGGAACTGTGTCGTGGCTGTCTGGTTGGCATTCACAGTGTTTCCATGAGGTTTCCAGGTAGTCTCACAGTGCCTTGGCCAGGTACTCTAGGTGGAATGTCCAGGCACCTCTTTTATGACAGAATTCCCCTCAGGACATATCTGGCTGATACCAGGCACTATTCTGTAGTCCTTACCAGCTATGGGCAAAATGCATGTGCTCTTCTTTTCTTACCACATTGGCTGGATGTCCTTTAGAAAGGCTTCTCTTCATTTGAGTCAGAAACTCAACCATTCAGTTGTGTGTAACTTGTCTTTCCATTACCAAACCATAGAAAAAGTTTGATTTTTTAAGAACAAAGTTCTATGTCATAATATCATACAAATACACAATTAAGGAACTTATGCATACACCCACACAAAGTACACTTAAAAAGGGGTTTAAATATAGAATAAAAAAATAACATTAATTCAGCTCCTGCCATAGAAGAACTCCTCTATATATTCCTGAAAAAAAAGACTGAAAAACTGAGTTTCTTATAATGATCCTGTGTTTCAAGTATTATCTCTTCTGTTTTACAAATGAAAAAAGACAAGATTCTGGAAGTTAACTTACTTAAAGTGAAGAGCAGAGTCAGGCTTTGAAAAAGTTGTCCCTGAATGAACAGAATATGGCACATGTGTCTTTTCTTTTTTTTTTTTATACTGCCTCAAGGAACTGAACTTCAAAATGTAAGAGGAACTTTTGTATTTACACCCCTTATAATCTCCTTATCCTTTAAAGTACTCTGTTCCGGTTGCAAGATTGCTCTAAGTGAGACACATCACTTTATACATGTAAATGAGGCAGTAAGTATATGTGTGTGTGTGTGTGTGTGTGTGTGTGTGTGTGGTGTGTGCACATACATTTATGCCCATCATAGATAAATCAGTGCAGGAAATCCAGACAGTAGGAAAGTCAGTGTTTATTTAAATAATTTTTTAAAAGATGACTATCATTTAAATTCTGCCTATTGTGCATATCCAGAACTCCAGATGTTTTTTATTGTTAAAGTCTTGATACTTACACTTTGTTTGAAATATATATAATATTTATTTTTTTTCTATGTAATATTTAAAATGATATTCAGTCATAGGACATAGTCTATCATTTTTAACAATGAATAAAAGTACCTTTGAATGGTTCGTATATATAATTTACTATGGTAGTCATCTTAATATTGCTCAGAAAGTAGAAAGATAAAATTAAAAAACCTACTATACAGATTTCCCAAATGAACCATGGTGATTTGAGATCAGTAAACTATTTAATATAATTTTTTTTAAAGATTTTATTTATTTATTTGACAGAGAGAAATCACAAGTAGATGGAGAGGCAGGCAGAGAAAGAGAGAGGGAAGCAGGCTCCCTGCCGAGCAGAGAGCCCGATGCAGGACTCAATCCCAGGACCCTGAGATCACGACCTCAGCAGAAGGCAGCGGCTTAACCCACTGAGCCACCCAGGTGCCCCTATTTAATATAATTTAAAAAACCAATAAACTCAAGAATAAAATGGCAAGAGTCAAGAAGCAAAGAGGAGATTGTGGAATAATTATATTTAAAACCAAAACTAAAGAAAGTTTCTATAATTAAGTAGAATTAAATCTCAATTCCTTAACAAGTAAGGCGAAAAGAATGACTTTCTATTTATACAGTTTTGAGAGATTAATTAAAGACCAAACTTTCCTAAAGACTCCTTACAAAACCAAGGGGGAAAATCTTTGTCATGTGCCTCTCTTGGTTTGGTACATTGCAAGATATAAATTTTATATTTCCCATGGGAATGTTATTATAGCATCAGAAGTTTCCAAATGTGATTATTTTTAATATCCAGAGAAATACTGTCACTATACTCTACCATACGTGCTATAAAACTTCAGGAAATATTTAACAATAAATATACATTGTCAAGCCTTGAACAAAGTCTCCAAGAATAAAGTTCTTGTTGTCTGTGTCAAGGGTGTGCTTATGGGACCCTGTGCAGAGAGTATAGAATCAGGTGGAATTGTACATGCAGATGAATTGCCTTAAATGACCTGGATTTGTTCTAAGCTCCAGAGATTAATTTCAGTGCAAATCAAGACCTCAATATCACCTCAGACCTGATCAGATAGCTACAATCAATCAATCAGTCAATAGGAGATGACAAGTGTTGGTGAGAATTAAGAGGAAACGGGACCTTACACATGGTTGGTGCAACCACTATGGAAAACCTTTTGCAGGTCTCTCAAAAAATAAAAATAAAACTGCCATAAAATCCAGCAATCTTACTTCTGGGTGCAAATCCAAAGGAAATGAAATCAGTACCTTGAAGAGAAAACTGTGTTCCCATGTTCATTGCAGCATTATTCACAATAGCCAAGATATGGAGACAACCTAAATGGCCACTAAAGGCTGAAGGGATAAAGGAATAGGGATGTACCATATATACACAAATATTATTTAGATTTTTTAAAAAGTAGATTCTGGAGTGCCTGCATGGATCAGCTGGTTAAGTCTCTGCTTTAGGCTCAGGTCATGATCTTGGGATTGAGCCCCATGTTGAGCTCCCTGCTCAGCCAGGGGCCTGCTTCTCCATCTACACTCTCCACTCATCCTCTCTCTCTCTCTCCCTTTCTCTCACAAAAACAAATAAATAAAATCATTTTTTAAAAAATCAAAAAAATTAAAAAGGAGATCTGACATTTACAACTATATAGTTGATTCTGGAGGACATTAAACTAAGTAAAATAAGTCAGATACACATAGAGAAATACTGCATATCTCCCATATATTTGGAATCTATGAAGTTGAATACATAGACATAGAAATGGCATTGTGGTTACTAGGGGCCCATGGGGTGGAGTGGGTTGGGTGGGGAGATGTTGGTTCCAAGGAAGAAAGTTGCAGTTACATAGGATGAATGTCTAGAGATCTCATGCACAGCATTAGGACTATAGTCAATAAAACTGTGTTGAATACTAGTAGTTTGCTAAGAGGGTAGATTTCAGGTGCTCTTACCACACACACACATAAATGGTAACTATGTAAGGATGATATGTTAACTAGCCTGACTGTAGTAATCATTTCACTATGTATATGTACATTAGATATATGTACCTTAAATATATGGAATACATTTTTTATTTAATAAAAGAACAAAGATTAATTTCAAGATTCAACATTCCATGTGAGAGCATGCTAGGAATAGACAGACTAAAAGTTTTAACTTGTAATTATCTAAAAACTGTCATAACCTTTTATTCTTTTTTGATATATAACACTAGTTTGAAACATTTTTAATTACATAAGTATTAAAATAGCACTGAAAGTACAAAAATTAAATAGCTCTTCCAGTATGTAGTTTTATAAATTATTTCTTTAGCTTACTATAAATATATTTTAAGAAATATCCTAGGGACACCAGGGTGGCTCAGGCAGTTAAGCATCTAATTCTCGATTAGAACTTAGGTCACCACCTTAGGGTTCTGAGATCGAGCCCTGTGCTGGGCCTCATGTTGGGTGTGGAGTCTGCTTGAGATTCTTTCTCTCTACCCCTCCTCCCTTGTTCCCTCTGTAAAATAACTAACTAACAAAATAGATAATTAGTTAATTGATTGATTGATTACATTCTGGGTTTGATAGATGGAGTTGAAAAACCAAACTGCTTTTGATCACCTCTTTATCTTTGGGCAGGTGAGTGGACCTCTCTAAATTCCAGACATTTCCTCTGTGATACAGGGAAAAAAACAAAATTGAAAAACAGAAAACTTTCAGCAGTCTTGAAAAGTAAATGATACCTAGTAAGGACTTGTTAAACATTAGTTTTATTTGGCCACATAAGCCATTGTTTTCATATGAAAAACTGTTCATCAGATTTATAAAACTTAATTTATCTAACAGCTTCCTCACAAAGGAAATCAATGATTTGTTTTTAATGTTATCAATTTTGTACTTACATCTTACAATTAGCACTGTTGTAAATATTGATATTTTAATTTCCTCATTATTTTCTTGAGAAAAGAAGAAAATTGCTTTGCCAAATGCATTTAAAATATTTATTGGCAAATTGCTTTCCATAAGAGAACAGTTATGGTTGAATATTTGATTTTTCAACAAAAATGCATGGTAATAACAGGCATTTAATATTTTTCCCAGTAATAGACATGAAAATGTTAAATTTTTATTTGAACTCATATGTATTTCATAATTAATGAGGTGCAATAATTTTAAGCTCTTCCTTTCCCTTTTATTTTTAAATATCACACTAACAATGCATCTTCAATTAAAATAATCAACAGTTCATATATTATAAAGTAAAAATGATGAATATATCCTCATTTCACAAATACATCTATTCAGAGTTAATTAACTTTGCCTGTACAACAGCATGACATTTTTATTTCAAATGTTATAATTTCATAAGATATGGCATATTATACATATAATATTATAGTTACAAAAACTAAATTCATAAAATTCATGTTCTATGCTTTTCCCCATAAATATATATCATCATCTAGCTTCATATTCAGCTTATTATTTTAGTAGCTGCTGATTTTTATAAAATATTACTATCCCATAATTTTACATTATTTTGCTTACCAGGATTTAAGTTGTATAGAAATTGATAGAAATACAAGTAACTGCACATAGCAAAATAATCTACTCATGATGACTTAAAATAACACAATTACTTTTTGTAGGAAATCCAAAAGTGAAGAACTCAGAGTTTTTGATAGAGTCTCTTTGATGTCATGGACTCTAAAAGTGTGTACTTTCTGTTGGGTACATTGGTACCAGAAAAAAGTAAAATACACTTGTAAATGTTCACTGCACCTGGGGAAAGATGTGGGTTCATCTACTTCATCTTTTGATGGACTTCAAACTCCTCACTTCTGGCACCAGTCTGAAAATGCTGACCTCATCACATACTAATGGCTTTATTTTGCCAGCTGGCAATTTGCTCAGTGGGCAAACCATTATGAACAGTGAAACCATTATGAACAGTGGAGTAAATGTTTTCCCTCATTAAGTCTGATTTTGGAGAGGGGGTTGATCAGGGTGGATAGGTCTAAAGCCATACTTATAGTATGTAAAATTACTACATACTAATAGTATGCAGTATGTGGTACAACTTTATTACCTTGGAAATATCATTGTAAACTTCTTGTCCTTTAACAAATGTTCTGTTGTTGTTTTTGTTCTTGTTGTTGGTTTGTTTCTCATTTTTTGTTTTTTACAAATAAACCTTACCCCTAATTTATTCCATATGAATCTCTGGGCCAAAAAGAGTAATGAACTGGCTCATAATCAATGAGCTGAGAATCTGTCAGTTATAGCCCAGAGGTAAGACAAGAATCAAATATGAACCCAATGGATGGGCAACCCAAATATTAGAGTTGACCATTTATTGCTATTTTTTATTGATGAAAAGAAGGGGAGAATTGACACTTACCTGAACTCTAAAGGCATCAAAAACCCCTATATTTTCTATAAGTGCTTTTTTGCAGAAGGATGCCGGTGGTTTTGTGGCTGTATCAGGAAGAAGAAACAGTGGCAACTGATGCTTAAATGATTTACCAGATTAACTACACTTGTTCTGGAAATTAGACTGACTGCTACCCAGCAAGTGAATGACTTGTAAGATAGTTTGTAAGTTTATCATGTACTTTTTTAGCAACTGATCTGTTTACTTTCTAAAAATCAGCTGTTATTTATTCCTAAAACAGTTGTACCTTTGTACTTCTTATAATTATATAATTTAAGTTGTTAGATGATAATGCAAAAATAAAGAGTTAGGCTTTTTAGAAGACTAATGTGAATAATTTGGGAATACTTGATAAGCATGACTCACCAAGAGTATGGTCTAATTGTGAGCTATTGAACTATAACAAATCAGTTAAATAATGTAAAAATTTAGTCAGATTCTTTACTCAAGTTATTTCAAAAGTTTCAGTAGGTTCTAGGTAGACTCTGGAAAACTTTTTTTTCTTTTAAGAAAAGTATCAAACCTTTGCGACTACATTGTAATAAATAGCATCAAAAGACACAAAATGAAATCTGGAAGGAATAGACATAGAGATCCCAGGCAAATGGGGCTATTCCAGTTCTTTCATTCATTCTTCATTTATAAATTGAAACCATCTAAAGAAGACACATTTCTTTTTTAAAAATTTAATTCAATTTAATTTTTTTGTGTGTGTTCCAAAATTCATTGTTTATGCACCACACCTAGTGCTCCATGCAATACCTGCCTTCCTTAATACCCACCACCAGGCTCACCCAACTCTTCACCCCCCTCCCCTCCAAAACCCTCAGTTTGTTTCTCAGAGTCCACAGTCTTTCGTGGTTTGTCTCACCCTCCGATTTCCCCCAATTCACTTTTTCTTTCCTTCTCCTAATGTCCTCCTTGTTATTCCTTATGCTCCACAAGTAAGTGAAACCGTATGATAATTGACTTTCTCTGCTTGACTTATTTCACTCAACATAATCTCCTCTAGTCCCATCATGTTGACAAAAAGCTGGGTATTCATCCTTTCTGATGGAGGCATAATATTCTATAGTATATATGGACCATATCAAGAAGACATATTTCTTCATCAATTCCTGGGTACCTGTATCTCCTCATCAAGTATTTTGGTTAGTCTAATATAATGTTTGAAAAGGAAAGTCAAGATAAATTATAAATGTTTATTTCTCTTTGTTCACATAAATAATGAGTTGGTTAGCAAATATCTTCCAAATAGAAAAATAATTAGGCATGTGAGTGTACATGACTGTTTATGGAGTGTGTGGGTATGTCACTCCCACACATTTTAGATCCTTATAAATGAAAAATTTTAACAAATCTAGTAAGTTCCAATGTAGCATTAGTTTTCATGTGTTTGTTTTTAATTGGTTTCACTTTTTTCCAGTTTTGGTCAATGAAAGCCTCCTCAAGTTAGCTAATGTGTCCTGTTACTGAAATCTTCCCTTGCCTCGTTATTAGACCATCTAAGGTTATTGTGCATATTTTATGCACCAGATATGGACTTAGATATTTACCCAGTGTCCTAGTGACTTTAGGGAGAAAAAGTGATTAATGACTTTCAACTGGGAGTTTTTATAATAGTTTTTAGAATTTTTATAATATATAATATAATATATAAGTTTATAGTTTAAAGTTTTTATAATACTACAGTATGAGTTTAACAGCTAAACCACCTGTTCTCAAGGAGCTTACCAAAATATATGTGTTACCTAAAAGTAACACAAATTGGTACCTGTGATAAACTCCATAAGAAAAGCAGGCGGGATGTAAAACTTGGCATTAACATACATGTTTATTTTTCCAAAATTTAAGTATATATGATTTGTAAATAATTCAAAAGATTTTCCTAAACTAGAGCTTTCAATGGCTTCTGAATCACATAAATCACATGCAAAATTTATGTTTATAAATATATATATATAGTAAGTTCCAATGTATATATATATATATATATACATATATAGAGAGAAAGTTCCAATGTGTATATATATATATATATATATATATATATATATCTCTGGAGACAGACCTCTTTCATCCTATGCTACAATCCATAACTTGATAGTTTAAAAAGCACTTCTTTGAATCCTTTTATCTTCTTTAATTTATACTTTATCATCCAATAACTGAAGTAATTATTATATGAAATACTAACACTTTGAATGAGGATACTAATTTTAGTTAGTTCCTAATTTTACACCTTCATCTACTACTTACGACTTTATTTTGTGTATTTTGATGTTATTTATCACAAAAATATTCATGACAGCCATTTTCATCTTTTTGATTGTATATATTATGATAAATATAATGGCTGTCCCATTTAACATATTGAATTCTGTATTTTCTGAAAAAATACCATCTATGGACTTTAAAACATTATTCTGACCTTGTATTGCCTATCTAATACTTTATAGTGTTTCTATTCTATTTTGTTTAAGGCATAATGCTTATAAACATTGCATACTGGGTTTGGTTCTATTTTAATTCAATATAAACATCTTTAATTTTTATAACAAATAACACAGGATATAGACACCAGACCAAGCACTCTAGTCATAAAAACAGGTAGAGATCTGCCATCTATTGCATAATACTTGTTTTGTGAAATAAAATCTTAAAAAGAATCTTGTAAACTAATTACACTTAGGTAAGGCTGAAAAAAGGATGCCCATAGACAGATGCACAGATGGGTCTAAGAAAGCTCAGTGGGAAACAGAGGATCTACATCTCAGTCCAAGAGGCTGATGTGGTGTCTGTTCCCTGAAACAGGGTGAGTCATTCCATGATTTCCTTTGTGTTCACTTCTTGTTCCTTATTTAAATTACAGATAACACTCCCATCACAGCTAGATGGAAAGAAAGAAAAAAAAATGATAAGACAAAGAAACTGAGGAGAAAGAGGAAATAAGAGTTCCATGCATGATTTAAACTATAATTATAATTCCAAGTACCTGAACAATTTCTTTATCTGGGAAAATTCCAGGTCAAATTTCCCATTAACTGGGTCATTTGAAAAAGACCAACGGAGGCCAAAAGTTTCTGGGCACCTCACAAGCTAGAAGAGGCAAGGAACTTTCTCCCTTAGGTTTCCAGGGGAGCTGTGGTCTGTTGACACTGTGACTTCAGACTTCTGGTCCCCAAAGTCCTTCATGAAAATGAACACAAGGAAGAGTAGGAGCAGAGGACATGCAGGAGCTCCCACTCCTAAATGTGTCCTGCCCAACAGATGCTACCTGGACATACGAAGAACAATCACTGATGAGGGCCCCAACAGTCCTTCCAAGCATGGAATTCTGAGATGACAGGGACAGAAGCCTCTTATTGATCACCTCCAAAGCAGTTAAAAAAAATAAAGATCAGTGGTCCTGCCCAGACACCATTAGGAAACCAACTCAGTCCAAGGCAGCACCATGTCCCAAGTACAGAAATAATTTCAGAAACTTTCAATCAGAATAATCCTTAAAAATGGCCTCTGTGATTAACATCTGTGTTTATGGTGCATTCTCCACAGAAAACAAAACTAAAAAAAAAAAAAAAAATCAGCCCTTTAATATTTGAATGCCTGTATTGAAACCTTCTAAGTAATTACTTACTTTTACATTCTTAAGTTTATCAAAAATTTTAGTTTTGGGTAGGTGCTTTCTTGATTGTCAAGATAATACTTTTATTAGGGGTTATCTTAAAACAAAGTAAATATAAATATGCAACTGAAATATCATTTTTCTGTGTGTGCACGTACTTTGGAAAAGATGGCAAAAATATGGTTCCTTAAGACAACGTTTAAAATTTTTTGACTAATTTAAAAAGATTTAATGATTCTTGATATCACATTACTGGCCTCTTTAACTGATCTTTGAATACAGCTGTTATTTATTTATTTATTTATTTATTTGACACAGACAGTGATTGAGCACAAGTAAACAGAGCAGCAGAGGGAGAGGGAGAAGCAGACTCCCCACGGAACAGGGACCCCTATGTCGAGCTTGATCCTAGGATGCTGGAATCATGACCTGAGCTGAAGACAGATGCTTCACCAGCTGAGCCCCCCAGGTGCCCCTGAAAATAGTTTTAATACATTATCAAGATAGACATAATCTAAAAGCATACCTTGAAGATATTGCAGGTTCCTGACCATTGCGATTAAAGCAAATATTTCAAGAAAATTAATTAAGCGAATTTTTGGTTTTCTGTTGCATATAAAACTAATGTTTACACTACACTGGAGCCTATTACATGTTCAATAGTATTATACTGAAAAAAAAAGTACATATCTTAATTTAAAAAATACTTTCTTAGGTCATTATCATCATTTTTCAAGGGCCCTCGAATTTTTGGAATGGCAGATGGGTATTGGCTTCATCTAAACATCATCTGAGCTTTCAACAAGTTCCATTTGTTTTGCTAGTGGAGGGTCTTGCCTTGATGTTCATGACTGCCGACTGATTGGAGTAGTGTCTGCTGAAGAAACAGTGGAAAAGATAATTCTTAAAATAAGACGACAGTGAAGTTTCCTCCATTAACTGATTCTTCCTGTTGTGAATGATTCCTTTCTAGTAAGTGATGGTGTTTAATAACATGGTACCTACAGTAGAACTAGTTCTAAAATTGGAGCCAATTCTCTCAAATCCTGCAGTTGCTTTACACGAAAGTTGAGGTAATGTTTAAACATCTTGTTGTCATTTTGACAACCTTCACAGCCTCTTCACCAGGAGTGGACTCCATCTCCAGAAGTACTTTCTTTGCTCACCCATAAGAAACAACTCCTCATCTGTTCAAGTTGTATCATGAGATTGCAGCCAGTCAGTGCCCTCTTCAGGCTCCACTTCTAGTTCTAATACTCTTGCTATTTCCATCACAGTAACATCCTCCATGGAGGTCTTGAACCCCTCAAAGTCATCCATGAGGATTGGAATCAACTTCTTTCAAATTCTTATTATACATGTCAGTTTTATGACACAAATGTTCCTAATGACAACCAGAGTGGTGAATCCTTTCCAGAAGGTTTTCTGTTGGCTTTGCCCAGCTGCATCAGAGGAATCACTACAGTCTCATGAAATGTATTTCTTAAATAAGAAGACTTGAAAATCAACATCACTCCTTAATCCATGAAATTCAGGATGGCTGTTGTGTTAGTAGGCATAAAAACAACATTATTCTTGTGTATCTTCTTCAGAGATCTTGGGTGACCAGGTTCATTGTTCATGAGCAGTAATATTTTGAAAAGAATCTTTATTCCCTCCTACATATTCAGTCTCAACAGTGGGTTTAAAATATTCAGTAAGACCATGCTGTAAGTAGTTGTGAAGTCATCCAGGCTTTGTTGTCCCATTTATGGAGCACAGTCAGAGTAAATTAAGAACATATTTTAAAGGCTTTCAGATTTTCAGAATGGTAAATGATCATTGGCTTCAACTGTTTAAGTCACCAGTTGCATTAGTTCTTAATGGGAAAGTCAGCCTGTCCTCTGAAGTTTTAAAGGCCAACACTGACTTCTCTCTAGCTATGAAAGTCCTAGATGGCATGCTCTTTTGATGGAAGGGTGTTTCATCTACACTGAAAATCTGACATTCAGTTCAGTGATCTTTGTTAATTATTTAATTTAATTTCCACATCAGAATGTAATGTTTCACCTAGCACTTCTATGTTATGGACTCAGCTGGTTTCTTTAAACCTTATGACCCAAACCTATGCTAGCTTCAGACATTTCTTCTTCAGCTTCCTCACCTCCCAGCCTTCATAGAATTGAAGAGAGTTAGGGCCTTGCTCTGGATTAGGCTTCAGCTTAAGAGAATGATATGGCTGCTTTGATCTTCTAAGGGGAGCACTAAAATTTCCACTATGTCTACAATAAGTCTAGTTTTCTTTCTTATCATTTGTGTGTTCACTGGAATGGCACTTCTAATTTCCTTCAATTGTTTCTTTGCATTCACCATATGGCTTAGTGCTAGCTTAGTGCTAGGCAAGAGGGCTAGCTTTCTTGCTTGTTTTTTTTTTTTTCTTGCTTTTGTTTATATTTTATTGTTTATGTGTTATGTTAGTCACCATAAAATAAGTCAACCAGAGGAAGTCAATTATATAGTTTCACTTAATTGTGGAACATAAGAAATAACATGGAGGACATTAGGAGGGCTAGCTTTCAGCCTGTCTTGGCTTTGACATGCCTTCTTTACCTTAGTCATTTCTAGCTTTTGATTAAAAGTGAGATACCTGTGATTCTTCATTCACTAGAACACATAAGAAGCCACTGTAGGGTTATGAATTGGCCTCATTTCAATGTTACTGTGCCTCTAGAAATAGGGATGACCAATGGAAGAGAGAGAGACAGGGAACGGTCAGTTAGTGGAATAGTCAGAACACACACAACATTGATTAAGTTTGCCATCTTATATTAGCATGGTCTGTGGCACCCAAGACAGTTACAATAATGTCAAAGATCACTGACCACAGATCACCGTAGTTTGAAATATTGTTAGAATTACCAAAATGTGACACAGAGACATGAATTGAGCAAATGCTATTGGGAAAAGGGTGCTGATAAACTTTCTTGAAGCTGGGTCCCCGTGAACCTCAATCTGTAAAAAATGCAATATCTGCGAAATGCAAAAAATGTGAAGTATAATAAAATGAGGTATGGCCAGTATATGTACTTCAAAGCCTTTTATGTTTTGAGAAATTTTGTCCCTGATATGAGAGATAGTCTACATATGTTAAAGTGTCCACAATCTGTATACACACTTTGGAGAATAATTATATTACTGGCACCATTGTAATGATCATCTAAAGAAAATGATCTTAATGTGATACAGAAAATTAGTAAAAGTGGTTTACAGTACTTCGTACTTAATTTATATAGTATTTAGAGTTTTAAGTTATCCTTTTTAACAAGAGAAAAGGAGCATTTTAAAGGGCTCTTTCTGGAGGCTAAATTAATTCATTTATCTCCATAAGCCTCAAAAGATATATTTCATTTTGACAGTGTTTTTTTAATTAATTAAAAAAATTTATGTGAAATTTTTCCTATATTATCATAATAGAAATGGAGAGTTTGTTCCAAATATAGTTAAGAAAGTAATCTGAGTTTTACTCTGAAAAACAATCTATGTAAGAAAACTATTTAATTCAATATCCAACTGCAAAAATAGACTAGACAAGACAATGATTAATCTAAATATAAGACATTACAAATATTTTTTCTGAGTACCTAGTAAGAACAATCTATAAATAATATGAGTTACACAAATAGGCATTTAAAATGATGAATAGGTTATTTCATTATGTAACACATAAATGCATTCATAAAATGTTGCCATTTGGAAATGAGGAATTATAAGAAATACTATTTCATTTGCATTTTAATAATCTAGAAAATATAAATAATTGTGTGTATAATTCCTGTTTTCTCATCAAACTATAAGGTATTTAATATTATGTATCAATTTACTAGTTAATTAGCATGTGAAATAAATTACCGAATATTTAATTCCACATATGCAACTTAACTATGCCCCTTTTGCAGCACATTCTGCTGCGTTTTCTGGGGATGGGTGGAGGGGTTTCCATGTGTGGATATAGACAATGAAAGGAAGAAAAAATTGGGAACTCCAGTTACAATTCCTTTACAAGTCACCAACTGGAAATATTCTATGCTGGTTTATGACATTACCTTTAATCTACTTTATTCATTTTTGCTTTTGAACTTTTAATTTTCATAATTTTATGAAGGAATATATATGGTACAGAGGGTTCTTAGATACTCTTTGCCCACCTTGCCTTAATGTTAACATATTAAGTAACTGTGTGGTAGTTATCAAACATACACACTTTGCTCTGTGTGGTAGTTATCAAACATACACACTACCTTTAACTAAACTATTCACAACATATGGAATTCACCAGCTCTTTTCACAGGTGTCTTACATTTCTGTTTGGGATCCAGTGAAAGTGCTTTGTGTCTTCTAGCTGTGTATCCTTAGCTCCCACCTTCATCTCTTTGTGATACTTTCTTAGTCTTTCTGTGACTTTCATGACCTTGGCCCTTTTGAAAAGTAAGAGTCAGCTATTCCCTAGAATATACCTCAGTTTGGGTTTACGTGATGTTGCTTCATGGCTAAAATTGAGTTATGAATTTTTGGTAAGAATAACACACAGATGAAACAACATAACTTGTTCCTGGTGATGTGAACCTTGACCACGTGGTTAGGGTGGTGTTCTCCATGTTTCCACTGTAAATTTAATATTTCACACTTGCCCTACTCTGTTGTCTGCCCTTTCTATTTTTCAAATTTTTTATTTAAACTCAATTAGCCAAAATATAGTACATCATTAGTTTCAGATTTCTTGCTCATCATATCCCATGCCCTCTCCTCCAACCAATCTCCCCTGCTGCAACCCTCAGTTTGTTTCCTATAGTTTGGAGTCTTTCATGTTTTTTCTCCCTCTTTATTGACTTCCCCTTTGGTTTTCCCTTGTTTACCCTATGATCCTCTGCACTGTTTCTTATATTCCACATATGAGTGAAACCATCTGATAAATGTCTTTCTCTGATTGACTTATTTCGCTCAGCAGAACACCTTCCAGTTACACCCACATTGATGTAAATGGTAAATACTCATCCTTTCTGATGACTGAATAATATTCTATTGTACATATATATCACATCTTCTTTTTAAAAAAAAAATTTATTAACACATAATGTATTATTAGCCCCAGGGGTACAGGTCTGTGAATTGCCATGTTTACACACTTCACAGCACTCACCATAGCACATACCTTCCCCAATGTCCATAACACAACCACCCTCTCCCTGCCCCTCTCCCTCTGGCAACTCTCAGTCTGTTTTGTGAGATTAAAAGTCCTTATGGTTTGTCTCCCTCCCAATCCCATCTTGTTTCATTTTTCCTTCCCTACCCCCCCAAACCCCCTACTTTGACTCTCAACTTCCTCATATCATGGAGATCATATGATAATTGTTTTTCCTCTAATTGACCTATTTCGCTTAGCATAATACCCACTAGTTTCATCCATGTCATTGCAAATGGCAAGATTTCATTTCTTTTGATGGCTGCATAATATTCCATTGTGTGTGTGTGTGTGTGTGTGTGTGTGTGTGTGTGTGTATAACACATCTTCTTTATCCATTCATCTGTTGATGGACATCTATATTCTTTCCATAGTTTAGCTATTGTTGACATTGCTGCTATAAACATTCACATGCATGTGCCCCTTTGGTTTAATATATTTGTATCTTTAGGGTAAATACCTACTAGCAAGATTGCTGAGTTGAGGGTGGCTCTATTTTCAACTTTTTGAGGAACCTCCATGCTATTTTCCAGAGTGACTTCACGAGCTTACATCCCCACCAATAGTGTAGGAGGGTTTCCCTTCCTCCGCATCCTCTCCAATATCTGTCATTTGTTAATTTTAGCCATTCTGTTAATTTTAGCCATTCTGACTGGTGTGAGGTGGCATCTCATTGTGGTTTGATTTGTATTTCCCTGATGCAGAGTGATGTGTAGCACATTTTCATGTGTGTTGGTCATCTGGATGCCTTCCTGCAGAAATGTCTGTTCATTTGACCATTAAATGTTCAATGACCATTTCTTGATTGGATTATTTGTTCTTTGGGTGTTGAGTTTAACAAGTTCTTTATAGAGTTTAGAGACTAGCCCTTTATCTGATATGTCATTTGAAAATATCTTCTCCCATTCTGTCAGTTGTCTTTTGGTTTTGTTGACTGTTTCCTTTGCTGTGCAAAAGACTTTGATCTTGATGAAGTCCTAAGAGTTCATTTTTGCCTTTGCTTCCCCTGCCTTTGGCAATGTTTCTAGGAAGAAGTTGCTGTGGCTGAGGTTGAAGAGGTTGCTTCCTGCATTCTCCTTGAGGATTTTGATGGATTCCTTTCTCACATTGAGGTCCTTCATCCATTTTGAGTCTATTTTTGTGTGTGGTATAAGGAAATGGTCCAGTTTCATTTTTCTGCATGTGGCTGTCCAATTTTCCAAGCACCATTTATCGAAGAGACTGTCTTTTCCGTTGGACATTCTTTTCTGCTTTGTCAAAGATTAGTTGGCCATAGAGTTGAGGGTCTATTTCTGGGCACTCTATTCTGTTCCACTGATCTATTTGTCTGTTTTGTGCCAGTACCATACTGTCTTGATGATGACAGCTTTGCAATAGAGCCTGGAGTCTGGAATTGTGATGCTACCTACTTTGGCATTTTTATTTCTACATTCCTCTGGCTATTTGAGGTCTTTCTGGTTCCATATAAATTTTGGGATTATTTCTTCCATTTCTTTGAAAAAAATTTGATGGGATTTTGATAGGGATTACATTAAAGGTGTAGCTTGCTTTAGATAGCATAGACATTTTCACAATATTTATTCTTCCAATCCAGGAGCATGGAACATTTTTCCATTTCCTTGTGTCTTCTTCAATTTCTTTCATGAGTACTTTATAGTTTTCTGAGTATAGATTCTTTACCTCTTTGGTTAGGCTTATTCCTAGGTATCTTATAGTTTTGGGTGAAACTGTAAATAGGATTGACTCCTTAATTTCTCTTCATTATATCTTGTTGTTGGTGTATAGAAATGCAACTGATTTCTGTGCATTGATTTTATATCCTGACACTTTACTGAATTCCTGTACAAGTTCTAGCAGTTTTGGAATGGTCTTTTGGATACTTTTCCACATAAAGTATCATATCATCCACAAAGAGTGATAGTTTGACTTCTTCTTTGCCTATTTGAATGCTTTAATTTCTTTTTGTTGTCTGATTGCTGAGGCTAGGACTTCTAGTACTATGTTGAATAGCAGTGGTGATAATGGACATCCCTCCTGTGTTCCTGAACTTAGCAGAAAAACTCTGTTTTTCTCCATTGAGAATGATATTTGTGGTGGGTTTTTCATAGATGTCTTTGATGATATTGAGGTATGTACCCTCTATCCCTACACTTTGAAGAGTTTTGATCAAGAAATGAAGCTATACTCTGTCAAATATTTTTCAACATCTATTGAGAGTAAGTATCATATGGTTCTTGTTCTTTCTTTTATTAATGTATTTTATCACATTGATTGATTTGTGGATGTTGAATTAATCTTGCAGCCCTGGGATAAATATCACTTGGTCAGGGTGAATAATCCTTTTAATGTACTGTTGGATCCTACTGGTTAGTACTTTGGTGAGAATTTTTGCATCTGTATTCATCAAGGATATTGGTCTGTAATTCTCTTTTTTGATGGGACCTTTGTCTGGTTTTGGGTAATTCTGCCTCATAATATGAGTTTGGAAGTTTTCCTTCCATTTCTATTTTTAGAAACAGTTTCAGGAGGATAGGAATTAATTCTTATTTAAATGCTTGATAGAATTCCCCTGGGAAGCTGTCTGGGCCTGGGTTCTTGTTTGTTGGAGTGTTTCAGTCTCCTTACTGGTTATGGGTCTGTTCAGGTTTTTTATTTCTTCCTGGTTCAGTTGTGGTATTTTATATGTCACTAGGAATGCATCCATTTCTTCCGGATTGTCAAATTTGCTGATGTGTAGTTGCTCATAATATGTTCTTGTAATTGTTTGTATTTCTTTGGTGTTTGTTGTGATCTCTCATCTTTCATTCATGATTTTATTTATTTGTGTCCTTTCTCTTTTCTTTTTGATAAGTCTGGCCAAGGGTTTATCAATCTTGTAAGTTGTTTTGAAGAACCCTCTCCTAGTTTTGTTGATTGTTCTATTGTTTTTTTGGTTTCTATTTCATTGATTTCTGCTCTGATCTTTATTATTTCTCTTCTCCTACTGTGTTTAGGCTTTCTTTGTTGTTCTTTCTCCAGCTCCTTTAGGTGTAGGGTTAGGTTCTCTATTTCTTGTTTCTTGAGAAAGGCTTATATCACTATAAATTTTCCTCCCAGGACTGTCTTTGTGTGTCCCACAGATTTTGAACAGTTGTGTTTTCATTCATTATCATTTGTTTCCATGATTTTTTTTTTCAATTCTTCTTTAATTTTCTGGTTGACCCATTCATTCTTTTTTTTTTTTTAATTTTTTTATAAACATACAATGCATTTCTATCCCCAGGGGTACAGGTCTGTGAATCGCCAGATTTAAACACTTTACAGCACTCACCATAGCACATACCTTCCCCAATGTCCATAAACCCACCCCTCCCTCCCGGCCCCCCTCCCCCAAGCAACCCTCAGTTTGTTTTGTGAGATTAAGAGTCACTTATGGTTTGTCTCCCTCCCAATCCCATCTAGTTTCATTTATTCTTTTCCTACCCACCAAACCCCCACGTTGCATCTCAACTTCCTCATATCAGGGAGATCATATGATAGTGTCTTTCTCCAATTGACTTATTTCACTAAGCATAATACCCTCTAGTTCTAGCCACGTCATCACAAATGGCAAGATTTCATTTCTTTTGGTGGCTGCATAGTACTCCATTGTGTATATATACCACTTCTTCTTTATCCATTCATTTGTTGATGGACATCTAGGTTTTTTCCATAATTTGACTATTGTGCATATTGCTGCTATAAACATTCGTGTGCACGTGCCCCTTTGGATCACTACCTTTGTATCTTTAGGGTAAATACCCAGTAGTGCAATTGCTGGGTCATAGGGCAGTTCTATTTTCAACTTTTTGAGGAAACTCCATGATGTTTTCCAGAGTGGTTGCACCAGCTTGCATTCCCACCAACAGTGTAGGAGGGTTCCCCTTTCTCCACATCCTCGCCAGCATCTGTCATTTCCTGACTTGTTAATTTTAACCATTCTGAAGGGTGTGAGGTGGTATCTCATTGTGATTTTGATTTGTATTTCTCTGATGCTGAGTGATGCAGAGCACTTTTTCATGTGTCTGTTGGCCATCTGGATGTCTTCTTTGCAGAAATGTCTGTTTGTGTTTTCTGCCCATTTCTTGATTGGATTATTTATTCTTTGGGGGTTGAGTTTGCTAAGCTCTTTATAGATTTTGGATACTAGCTCTTTATCTGATATGTTGTTTGCAAATATTGTCTCCCATTCTGTCAGCTGTCTTTTGGTCTTGTTAACTGTTTCCTTTGCTGTGCAAAAGCTTTTGATCTTGATGAAATCCCAATAGTTCATTTTTGCCCTTGCTTCCCTTGCCTTTATCGAAGTTCCCAGGAAGAAGTTGCTGAAGCTGAGGTCAAAGAGGTTGCTGCCTGTGTTCTGCTCAAGGATTTTGATGGATTCCTTTCTCACATTGAAGTCCTTCATCCATTTTGACTCTATTTTCGTGTGTGGTGTAAGGAAATGGTCCAGTTTCATTTTTCTGCATGTGACTGTCCAATTTTCTCCACACAATTTGTTGAACAGACTGTCTTTTTTCCATTGGACATTCTTTCCTGCTTTGTCAAAGATTAGTTGACCATACTAATACTTGACGGTCTATTTCTGGGCTCTCTATTCTGTTCCATTGACCTATGTGTCTGTTTTTGTGCCAGTACTATACTATCTTGATGATGACAGCTTTGTAATTGAGCTTAAAGCCCAGAATTTTGATGCCACCAACTTTGGCTTTCTTTTTCAATATTCCTTTGGCTATTTGAGGTCTTTTCTGGTTCCATATAAATTTTAGCATTATTTGTTCCATTTTTTTGAAAAAGATGGATGGGATTTTGATATGTATTGCATTAAATGTATAAATTGCTTAAGGCAGCATAGACATTTTCACAATATTTATTCTTCCAATCCAGGAGCATGGAACATTTTTCCATTTCCTTGTGTCTTCCTCAATTTCTTTCATGAGTACTTTATAGTTTTCTGAGTATAGATTCTTAGCGTCTTTGGTTAGGTTTATTCCTAGGTATCTTATGGTTTTGGGTGCAACTATAAATGGGATTGACTCCTTAATTTCTCTTTCTTCTGTCTTGCTGTTGGTGTAGAGAAATGCAACTGGTTTCTGTGCATTGATTTTATATCCTGAGTCTTCACTGAGTTCCTGTACAAGTTCTAGCAGTTTTGGAATGGAGCCTTTTGGGTTTTCCACATACAGTATCATATCATCTGCAAAGAGTGATAGTTTGACTTCTTCTTTGCCAATTTGGATGCCTTTAATTTCTTTTTGTTGTCTGATTGCTGAGACTAGGACTTCTAGTACTATGTTGAATAGCAGTGGTGATAATGGACATCCCTGCCATGTTTGACCTTAGTGGAAAAGCTTTCTCCAGTTTTTCTCCATTTAAGAATGATATTTGCGGTGGGTTTTTCCATAGATGGCTTTGATGATATTGAGGTATGTGCCCTCTATCCCTACACTTTGAAGAGTTTTGATCAGGAAGGGATGCTATACTTTGTGAAATGCTTTTTCAGCGTCTATTGAGAGTATCATATGGCTCTTGTTTTTTCTTTTATTAATGTGTTGTATCACATTGATTGATTTGCGATGTTGAAGCAACCTTGCAGCCCTGGAATAAATCCCACTTGGTCGTGGTGAATAATCTTTTTAATGTATTGTTGGATCCTATTGCCTTGTATTTTGGTGAGAATTTTTGCATCTGTGTTCGTCAAGGATATTGGTCTGTAATTCCCTTTTTTAATGAGATCTTTGTCTGGTTTTGGGATCAAGGTGATGCTGGGCTCATAAAATGAGTTTGGAAGTTTTCCTTCCATTTCAATTTTTGGAACAATTTCAGGAGAATAGGTATTAATTTTTCTTTAAATTTTTGGTAGAATTCCCCTGGGAAGCTGTCTGGCCCTGGGCTTTTGTTTGTTTGGAGATTTTTGATGACTGCTTCAATCTGCTTACCTGTTATGGGTCTTTTCAGGTTTTCTATTTCTTCCTGGTTCAGTTTTGGCAGTTATACGTCTCTAGGAGTGCATCCATTTCTTCCAGATTGTCAAATTTGTTGCCATACAGTTGTTCATAATATCTTCTTAAAATTGTTTGTATTTCTTTGGTGTTTGTTGTGATCTCTCCTCTTTCATTCATGATTTTATTTATTTGGGTTCTCTCTCTATTCTTTTTGATAAGTCTGGCCAAGGGTTTATCAATCTTATTAATTCTTTCGAAGCACCAGCTCCTAGTTTTGTTGATTTATTCTATTTTTTGTTTGTTTCTATTTCATTGATTTCTGCTCTGATATTTATGATTTCTCCCTCCTCCTGGGTTTAGGCTTCCTTTGTTGTTCTTTCTCTAGCTCCTTTAGGTGTAGGGTTAGGTTGTGTATTTTGAGACCTTTCTTGTTTCTTGAGAAAGGCTCAAGAAACTGCTATATATTTTCCTCTCAGAACTGACTTTGCTGTGTCCCACAGATTTTGAATAGTTGTGTTTTCATTATCATTTGTTTCCATGAATTTTTTCATTTCTTCCTTAATTTCTTGGGTGACCCATTCATTTTTTAGAAGGATGCTGTTTAGTTTTCATGTATTTGGGTTCTTTCCAAATTTCATCTTGTGATTGAGTTCTAGCTTCAGAGCATTGTGGTCTGAAAATATGCAGGGAATCATCCCAATCTTTTGATACCAGTTGAGACCTGATTTATGACCCAGGATGTGATCTATTCTGGAGAATGTTCCATGTGCACTAGAGAAGAACGTGTATTCTGTTGCTTTGGGATGAAATGTTCTGAATATATTTGTGATATCCATCTGGTCCATTGTGTCATTTAAGTCCTTTATTTCCTTGATCTTTTTCTTGGATGATCTGTCCATTTCAGTGAGGGGAGTGTTGAAGTCCCCTACTATTATTGTATTATTGTCAATGTGTTTCTTTGATTTTGTTATTAATTGGTTTATGTAGTTGGCTGCTCCCATGTTAGGGGCATAGATATTTAAAATTGTTAGATCTTCTTGTTGGACAGATCCTTTGAGTATTGTATAGTTTCCTTCCTCATCTCTTATTATAGTCTTTGGCTTAAAGTCTAATTTTTCTGATATAAGGATTGCCACCCCAGCCTTCTTCTGATGTCTATTAGCATAGTAAATCATTTTCCACCCCCTCACTTTAAATCTGGAGGTGATTTTGTGTCTAAAATGAGTTTCTTGTAGGCAGCATATTGATGGGTTTTGTTTTTTTTTTATCCATTCTTCTATCCTGTGTCTTTTGATTAGGGCATTTATCCCGTTAACATTCAGGGTAACTATTGAGAGATATGAGTTTAGCGCCATTGTATTGCCTGTAAGGTGACTGTTACTGTATATTGTCTGTTCCTTTCTGATCTACTACTTTTATGCTCTCTCTTTGCTTAGAGCGCCCCTTTCAATATTTCCTGTAGAGCTGGTTTGGTGTTTGCAAATTCTTTCAATTTTTGTTTGCCCTGGAAGCTTTTTATCTCTCCTTCTGTTTTCAATGACAGCCTAGCTGGATATAGTATTCTTGGCTGCATGTTTTTCTCATTTAGTGCTCTGAATATATCATGCCAGCTCTTTCTGTCCTGCCATCTCTCTATAGATAAGTCCACTGCCAATCTAATATTTTTTCCGTTATATGTTACAGATTTCTTTTCCCGGGCTGCTTTCAAGATTTTCTCTTTGTTACTAAGACTTGTAAATTTTCCTATTAGGTGATGCGGTGTGGACCTATTCTTACTGATTTTGAGGGGGGTTCTCTGCACCTCCTGGATTTTAATGCTGTTCCCTTTGCCATATTAGGGAAACTATCTACAATAATTCTCTCCAATATACCTTCTGCTCCCCTCTCTCTTTCTTCTTCTAAAATCCCAATTATTCTAATGTTGTTTCATCTTATGGTGTCACTTATCTCTCAAATTCTCCCCTGGTGGTCCAATATTTGTTTGTCTCTCTTTTGCTCAAGTTCTTTATTCTCTGTCATTTGGTCTTCTAATTCTTTCTTCTGCCTCATTTATCCTTGCAGTAAGGTCCTCTATTTTTTTTATTGCACCTCATTAATAGCTTTTTTTATTTCAACTTGGTTAGATTTTAGTTCTTTTATTTCTCCAGAAAGGGCTTTTATCTCTCCAGAGAGGGTTTCTCTAATATCTTCCATACTTTTTTCAAGCCCGGCTAGAACCTTGAGAATCATCATTCTGAACTCCATATCTGACATATTACCAATGTTTGTATTGATTAGGTCCCTAGCCTTCGGTATTGCCTCTTGTTCTTCTTTTTTTGTGGTGAGTTTTTCCGCCTTGTCATTTTGTCCAGATAAGAATATATGAAGGAGCAAATAAAATACTAAAAGTGTGGCAAAGACCCCAGGAAAATGTGCTTTAGTCACATCACAAGAGTCCCCAAATTATGGGGGGGGAGAAAGAGGATGAAAAGAAAAAAAATAAAAAAATATAAAAAAGAAAAAAAAATATATATATATATATTAGATTGATGACTAGAACAAGGTCACCCACTTAATTTTGGGAGTATTTTGGTCTTTAGAAGAAACAGCATCCCAAAATTTTAAAGAATGAAAAACATATATAAGGGTAAACACAATGAAGGGATGGAATATGCCCATAAAGATGAAAAAAATGTTTTAATTTCTTAAAAAAAGGAGTTAATATAATAAGTTGGTTGGAAGAATAAAGAAAAAGAAAGTGGAGAGATTTTGCTTGGGCTGGCGAGTAGAACAAGCCCAGAGCTAAATTTAGGGCATATTTTGATCTATTAGAAGAAGTTGTACCCCAAATTTTTTAGAAGAAAAAAACCAATGTGTATACAAAAAATAAAGTTAGATACAATAAAGGATAAAATATGACTATAATAATGAAGGTTCAAAAAGATTATTATTATTATTATTATTATTTTTAATGGAAGGTATTGTTAAGATAAAATAGTTAAAAAAAGTTAAAAGAGGAAAGGGTGAAAGTTAAAAAAAATTTAGAAGAAGAAAAAAAATTAAATTAAAAAAATTAAATTAACTGCAAGACTAAGGAATCATGGGGAGAAAGCAATGAACTCCATGCTTTGCTTTCTCCTCCTCTGGGATTCTGCTGTTCTCCTAGGTACATGAACTTGGTCTTGGCTGGATTTCTTGTTGATCTTCTGAGGAAGGGGCCTGTTGTAGTGATTCTCAAGTGTCTTTGCCTGAGGCAGAATTGCACCACCTTTACTAAGGGCCAGGCTAAGTAATCCCCTCGGGTTCGCTTTTGGGAGTTTTTGTTCCCTGAATGCTTTCCATAGAGTTCCAGAGGACGGGAATGAAAATGTCGGTCGCCCAGTCTCTGGCCCAGATGAGCCAAGAGCTCGGGGCCCCACTCCTCAGTGCACCCTCAGAGACAAATGCTCAATCACTCCTGTGTCCCTGGCCTCCAGCTGTGCTCTGAGCTCACCAGGCTGCGACTGGTTCAAGGTAACTGCAAGCTGAGAGCTCATTCCTCGGTTCTGTCTCTGTAGCCGGCTTTCCTGCTCTAATACCTGCGAGCTCTATGACACTCAGACACCCCAATCCTTCTGTGATCCCGTGGAACCTGGGGCCATGTTGACCCCGCGTGGGCTTCACCCATGTTTAACCTCTGGAGCGAAGTCCCTCAATGGAGCAGACTTTTAAAAGTCCTGATTTTGTGCTCTTGCTCCGCTGCTTGCCCGGATCCGGTCCCTCCCACCGTGGTCTGTCTTTGGATTCACTGCTCTGCCAGTCCTACCTTTCAGAAAGTGGTCAATTTTCTGTTTCTGGAATTGTTGCTGTTCTTCTCTTTGGTCTCCTGTTGGATTTGTAGATGCTTGCAATGGATTGATAAGTTATCTAGCTGATCTCCTGCTACCTGATGTCGTCTCAGTCTGCTACTTCTCTGCCATCTTGACCCCTCCCCCTTGTACCACATTTTTATCCATTCATCTGTTAAAGAACATCTCAGGTCTTTCCACAGTTTGGTTATTTAGGACCTTGTTGTTATGAACATTGGGATGCATGCTCCCCTTCTTTTCACTATGTTTATATATTTAAGGTTAATACATAGTAATGCAATTGTTGGGTCATAAGGTATCTCTATTTTTAACTTTTTGTGGAACTCCCGTACCTTTTTCCAGAGTACCAGCTTGCTTTCTCACCAACAGTATAGGAGGGATCCTCTTTCTCCACATCCTCTCCAGCATTTGTTGTTTCCTGTCTTGTTAATTTTAGCCATTTTGACTGGTGTGAGGTACTATCTCATTGTGTTGTTTTGTTTTGTTTTTAAGATTTTATTTATTTGTCAGAGAGAGAGAGAGAGAGAGAGAAAGTGAGCACAGTCAGAGTGGCAGGCAGAGGCAGAGGGAGAAGCAGGCTCCCTGTTGAGCAAGTAGCCCAATGTGGGACTCCATCCCATGATGCTGGGATCATGACCTAAACCAAAGGCAGCGCTTAACCAACTGAGCCACCCTGGCATCCCTCTCATTGTGGTTTTGATTTGTATTTCCCCAATGTCAAATGATGTGGAACATTTTTTCATGCATCGGATGGCCATTTGTATGTCTTCTTTGGAAAAAGTCTGTTCATGTCTTCATTTCTTGACTGGATTCTTTGTTTTCTGAGTGTTGAGTTTAATAAGCTCTTTGTAGATCTTGTATACTAGCCCTTTATCTGATATGTCATTTGCAAATATCTTCTCCCATTCCATAGGTTACCTTTTAGTTTTGTTGACTATTTTCTTTGCTGTACAGAAGCTTTTTATCTTTATGAAGTCCCAATAGTTCATTTTTGCTTTTATTCCCCTTGCCTTTCGAGACGTGTCTAGCAAGAGGATGGTGGCCAAGGTTGAAGAGGTTGCTGCCTGTGTTCTCCTCTAGGATTTTCCTGGATTCCTGTCCAATCCTTTCTTGAGATGAGGCATATCACAGAGTTTGTGGACACATGCTAGAATCTTCACAGTAATTACAAAAATATGTACAGAAGATAATTTGGGTCTATGCTACTATGGTGTCTCTATAATTTTCACCCCTGACTTTGCCATTTCTCCATGGATTCTTCCTGAAACAATAATATCTATGGTATTCTAAAGATGATTTTCTATTCCATCATTTCTTCTATAATTATTGTATGAAATTCTACTATAAGAAATGTTTGTCTCTTTTTCTCCAGTTACAAGTCATTCTATCATTTATTTAGATCAGTGTAGTATCATAAAATTTTACTGTATTCTTTGTGTTAAAATTTAGTAGTATCATAATTTATTTTGTTTTTAAAATCTTTCCAGCTTATGCCTTTAGGAGCTCTTTCAAATATATTCCTCTATCCTTTGGACATGCATACATATGCTATATACATTTTTTTCTTTCAATCCTTCAAGCACTTCTTTTCTTACTTCTGGCTCTTGTCTTATCTTGCATTTTTTTCTGTCCTGCACTGGAATATTTTCACCAAAAGAGTGGTAAATTTGACTGTGTAAGAATTGTACTAGAAGCTGCTGGCAGGGTATGTCAAGACAAAATGAAACATAGCCATAGAAAAATAAACCAAGAGAAAATAATAATAATAATAATTACTGTTTAATAATAATAATAATAATAATATAATATGTATTATATAATATAATATATAATAATATATAATGTAATACTTATAATATAATATAATACATATAATATATAATAATATATTATATTATAATAATATATAATGTATTATATTATAATAACAATTACTGTTTAATAATAATAATAATAATAATTATTATTATTATTAAACAGTTGGCTCCTGGAGAATAGAGTAGAAAAGAAGCCACTAGAGAAAAGGAACTGTTTTCTTTTTCCTTTTCTTCATTTTTCTTCATAATTAATTTCTATTTGAACTTCTCTATAGTCTGATGTCATACTCTTTTGAGATTTCAATCTTTGTACATATGTCACCATTTATTTTCTCATCTCTATCTATACTGGAGGCATAGCACAGTGTTTCTTCATATCAAGTAGTCTGGTTTTTAAATCAATTTGTATAAAGTCTTCAGTAACTGTGAAATTGTTTTAGGATTGAACTATCTGATATTCAAAGAGACATGTGAAAATCCCCTGATTTGATTAGACACTTTTAAAAAATCTTTCTAATTTCATATATTATTTCTTTATACAGTGAAACTTGTTATGAAGCACATACAGGATTTAAAATTGTCATATCTTCCTAGTGATCTGAACCTTTATTATGATGATAGTGTTCATTTTTATCTATAATATATGTAATTTTAAAAAATTTAATATCTTTTTGTCTGATATTACTGCAGATGTTTCCAGCATTTTTGTGGAGAAAAGTGGTTTTTATGATATATATATAATATAGACATATATAAATTTAGATCTATATATATAAATCCATTCTTCCACTTCTACCATCCTTAAATTTTAACATATTTTAAAAGAAACATATAGTTTTTTTTAAATCCACTGTGACAATCTATTTTACAGTACATTTATTTTAATTTAAAAATTGGTATTTTTTACTTTATTTTTGTTGAAAGATTTATTTATTCATTTGAGGGAATGCACAGGCACACATGTGATTGGAGGGAAGGGAAGATGGAGAGGAAGAGAGAGAGTATTCAAGCAGACTCCCAGCTGAGCATAGAACCTGACCCAAGGCTCAATTCCACCACCCATGAAATCAAGACCTGAGCCAAACCACGAGTCAGGCACTTAATTCACTGACCCATCCAGGCACCCCTCATCCATTGTGTTCTTAATTCATTTATTCTACTTCACAGGTTTTCAATTCTCATTTCATTGTTCCCTTATTTCCATCTGCCTAAATTCTCAATTGTATCTTCATTTCCTTAACATAGTAAAAAGTTATTCAAAGTCCATGCTTGACAATGCTTTGATTTGGATCCCTTATAAATGTGTTCCTATTTTCTATTGTTATTCTTATTTGCAAATTATATTCTGTTGTCTATGTCAATCTCTGGTTAGATATTATTTTTTCTGGATAATGACTGAAAATAAGGTTGTGGTGGTGTTTTCCCTCAGAAAGTTTCTACCTTTCCTTTTGAGGGGCAATGAGGAACTCTGACAGACACAGAACATGTTAGTACAATTAAGAATGGGGGTATTTTTACTCTTTCCCTGTACAAGCCTGTCTGTTTCATCTGTGGCCTAACCAGGAGCCAGAGGTATGGGGTGGACTCTCAGATTTCTCTGCAGCAAACCTTGAACTCCAGTGTGCTGTCCTATTCCTGTGAGTTTATTCACAGCTCTGATATGCTTCTCAGCAACTGCACCTGAAATCAGTATTTGTGTGGGGCAGAGTTGCCTGGATAACAACCTTGTTGTCCAATAGATTATCTTCTGTAGCATTTTGTACAGTCTTTTTAAACTCTTTTGAAATCTCATTAAACTGGACCAGGGATGCTTTCAACTGCCTTCAACTCAGGTCATGATTCTGGAGTCCCAGGTTGGAGCCCCATGTCAGGCTCCCTGCTCAGTGGGGAGTCTGCTTCTGTATCTCCCTCTAACTCTTCCCCTGCTCATGTTCCCTCATTCACTCACTCTCTCTCTCATATAAAAAAATAACAAAAATCTTTAAAGAGAAACAAAAAAGACTAGACCAATTAGTTTACTGTTGGAAATAAATCTATTAGACCAAGTTACATTGGTTTGCATCATGAGGCAAAGCCATGTTTTGACCTTGTCCTTTAGGTCGGAATCTTTTTTTTTTTTTTTTTAAGATTTTATTTATTTATTTGACAGACAGAGATCACAAGCAGGCAGAGAGAAGAAGGGAAGCAGGCGCCCTGCTGAGCAGAGAGCATGATGCGGAGCTCGATCCTAGAACCCTGAGATCATGACCTGAGCCGAAGGCAGAGGCTTAACCCACTGAGCCACCCAGGCACCCGCTTTTAGGTGGGAATCTTAAAACCATTTTATCAATTATTCCTAAAGAGTAATATATTCATTATTGAATGTAATGGATTGCTCTGAGTCAATGCCCCCTCTGCCACCCTAGCACTCAACAAGGAAATATGTTTAATGTCCTCTGCAATAGCAAATTCCTAACATAAACCAGTATGTTTACATCTTGAAAGGAATACTACTGACCACAATATCCTTTCATCTTTATTTTCTAAGGACTCAGATGTGGTTTAAATTCAGACGTGCTTCCCCTGTTTTTGTTAACAATGATTTCAAAATAGATCGCTGCCTGAACTTTAGTCTTTTTTAAGCAAGTTAAACTTTATTTTCTACTGGTTAGAAGCTGTAGGAACAGTATGACCAGATAGAAGCTAGAGGCTATCAATCACAGTTTTTCTAATTTATAGACTGATTATAAAATAACCAAGAGTTAGGCTTCTAGCTACCTTGGCACACTTCTGTTTTGCTTCTAACACACAGAAGTTAAAACCAGTTCTTTTTTATCCAAGTATGATCTGCATAGTGTTTTTCAATGTTATTCTTTAAATATTTCTGTTGCTCACTTTGCTTATGGATATTACATTTCAAGCAATTGTAGGCCTCCACAAGGAAGTATTTTTTGCTACCCTGAAACAAACATTTCTTCTCAATGTATTCTCAGGTCTATGTATCTTGGTTATTAACTATCTCTAGGACATGTTTTTCCTCTTAAATTTATCAATATGGAAATGCACTGAAATGAGTTTAAATTGGTGATTTTATATCTAAAGTATATGCTGCAGTGTGATCTAAATGAAAGATTCAGAATTCATCTCTAATTCATGCTAGTCTTCCAGAATGCTTAAAAATAAATTGGAAACACATCCTTCTACTTCTTTCATTTCAGTCAAATAAAGTCCAAACCAACCAAGCTGTAAGATATTCTGGTGAATGTTGTCTAAACTATCATGTAGCTAAACTTTTAATAGCACAGTAGCACAGTTTGTAAATACTTGGTAATATGTAAAAATAAGAACTAACATACATTTTGTGTCATTATTTCTAAACATCAAATTATTCATTGATTTTTATTTTGGTAGAATAGTAAATAAAACCAGGATCTCTAGACAGAAAATGGAACCTCCAGTATAAAAATGTGATTAAGCTATATGAATTTGAGGTACAAATGAGATGTATTTTCTTTCTTTTCCGAAGCAATTACTATTTATTATGTATCATTTCTTTCTCAAAACTGTACTTCGAATTATTCTCTTCTGTCCAGATGCACTGACATCACCTTAGTCTGGGACACAGTCATTTCTCACCTAGATTACCTCAACAGCCTCCTAAATCTTTGCCCTGATTCTTCTCTTGGCTTCCTCATCCAATCAGTCTCTAAACAGATGTCCAAGTGATTTTTATAAAAATAAATCAAATTAAGCCATTATCTGATTAGAACTCCGCAATATATAAGGGATTTGTGCTCCTTTGGTCTATACAACATTGCTCTCCAGCTCTGATATCTGCCTCTATCATCAGCTTATTGTGCTCACTTCCAGGCTTCCTTCTACACAGTGACGACTTTGCAGCAAATATAAATAACGGTCACATCTCTTCTCTTTAAAATACTGTTCCAGAGTCGTAAGTACGTTTGTGGAAAGAAGCAGAGGGAGTGGAAAAAGTCTATGAAAAAGTTGGTAAAACAGACACACACTGATGCACACTTATTTTATTTTATTTTTAAAGATTTTGTTTATTTATTTGACAGACAGAGATCACAAGTAGGCAGAGAGGCAGGCAGAGAAAGAGAGGAAGGGAAGCAGGCTCCCTACTGAGCAGAGAGCCCAAAGCGGTGCTCGATCCCAGGACCCTGGGATCATGACTTGAGCGAAGGCAGAGGCTTTAATCCACTGAGCCTCCCAGGCACCCCAACACACACCTTTAAATGACAGCATATTCTCTCTCTTTTTTTTTTTTTTTTACTAGATTTTATTTTTTATTTATTTTTTAAATTTTTTGATTATGTCATGTTAGTCACCATACAGTACATCATTAGTTTTTGATGTAGTGTTTCATGAGTCATTGTTAGTGTAATAATAAAAGGAGACAGCAGTTACTAAGTTTTTACTCCCTGCCAGGCTTTGCTACAAATGCTGCATGTGTATCAACTAATTTTATTCTCTTTCCAGCCCATTCTCTTTCCAGCCGGAGAAGAACTCGTACTTCTTATTTATCTAGAGTCTCTGTTTGGAGGCCTTCTTCCTGTATTCTGCACATTACCACTGGTGCTGGAATTTTGCAACCTACATTCCCCTCCCTACATTTCCCTGTTGGACTTTTCCCGGGTCCTGTCAATGTGAGCCCTGGCGGTCCTGGGGGCATAGTTGGTTCCTGAGGTTACTAATCTCCTGGTTACTTTAGCATTGACTTATTGATTTTTCAGCCTTCCGATAATGTAAGAAATCTTTTGTGTTGGGTTTCCAAAGCTTGAGATACCTTGACTGGTTTCTGTTAACTATAACCTGACTGTTGCAGTATTAGCCTCATTTCCATTTTATTAATGAGAAAACTCTAGCACAAGGGGTAAAATGGTTTGCCCAGGGTCATACATAAAACTGGGAACCCATAGAGCTAGGACTAAAACCCAGGGAATGTGGCTTCAGAGTTCATTTTCCTAGGTCCAAAGTGTACCACAATTTTAATATCACATTTATTACCATACTATAGAACTTCTTGATACATGGATATTATAAGAAACAGTATGAATACTATAAATAAAATTATATCTATCTATATATATATCTATATATATATATACACATTTCTTCTCATCTACAGCAATAAAAATGAAGTTTTTAAAGACTAGAGAAACCAGAACATAATTATGACACATATTTAAGTAAAAGGTTCAGTTTATAAAACAGTATTTATGGGGAGATCATAATATTGTTAAGAGAACAAAATAACATGCTTATATATAAAAGGGGATTGTGGTGGGTGGTGGATGGGTGGTGAAAATGGACAGTAATTATAATTTCACAATTTTAAGTTTCCTTGAGTTATGAGATAAAGAAAGAAGGTTTTGTGGTTGGGACAAACTAATAATTCAGGTTGGCCTGATTTCAATTTTTTTTTTGTTTTGTTTTGTTTTGAATCGTCTGGTGTTTGATTTTTTTGTGTTTTCTAAAATGTTCAATCTGTTAAAAGTCTAACAAAAGAACAATAATGTTCAACTTGATTTCAGAATAATTTTATAACAGAAAACCCAAATTTTATAATTGCTAAAAAAGGAAGACCTTAAACTGTATACAAGGTTCTCAATTGTGTAAAATACTGAGAACATTTAAAAATATTTTTAAAAAATGAAAAATGGAATGTCACTGGAGGAACTGTGATGAGCTATTTAAAAATATTTATACTTTGTATTTTATGTTTGTTTCTACTGTGCATTATTCTGGTATACAATGAAAACTTCTTCGATTTAATGCTTTTATAGTAATTTTCTAATTGTTTTTGTAATTTCAGTTCTTTTAAAGCAATTCCTATTTTATTTAATAATTACTCTTTTAAGAAAAAAGTTCTCAATATTTCATCCAAATGCGTTTTTAGTGCAGGATACCAGAAATCATATTTTAGTGATATTTTTTACCCATGTATACTTGGCTTTAAAAAAATATATGTGTATTTATGTATTTAAGAGAGAGAGAGCGAGAGAGAGGCAGTGCATGTATCTGCGGGCGTTAGTTAGGGGGAGGAGCAGAGGAAGACAATCTTCAAGCAGAGTCGTGGGGAGCACAGAGGTCGGGTTCCATTCTCCACCTCCCCAGATCACGACCTGAGCAGAAACCGAAAGTGGGATGTTTTACCGACTAAACCACCCAGGCACCCTAATACTTAGCCTTTTAAAATAATACTCTGCTAAATTCTTGCTTTTTGCCACCACCACTTTTAGAAATAAGGGTAGGTTGCAAATTGTATCACTGCCGCCAGTTTCAGAAGAACAATGTGCAGGATGACCAGACTCCTCCAGAGCTATAGGACACCTCACACTGCCAGCCAAATCCCACTGTGCTGACAGCAAAATCTGCCATGGGGATGAGTTGATCTCCCATTTTGTTTCCTCTCTGCATCATGAGCTCACACAGAAATAAAATGGAATCTTTATCCTCTGTGTCTTACCAGCCTCTCACCTAAGGCTTAGAACCCTAAGTGAGGATGTGTTCGTGCACGAAAGAATGATGAGTAAACAGAAGGACTTTCAGGTAAAAGACATAAGCCTCCTGGGTGGATAAATACAAGAAAAGACACTCCCAGAAAGAATGAATTAATGAACGCTTTCCAAGCCCTATGATTTCCTATGATGACTCTCTCCCAGTAGAGACAGCATTTGCCTTTCCAACACAAAGCCCTCACTATAAGGGTTACCCAGACACCTACAGGTGCCATAGCCTCAGACAAAGTCTTGGCTGAATTGTGTTACTTTCCCCAGGTTTTCCAGATTGCTCCAAATAAGACAACAAATTCAGAAGCCCTTAGAAGAAACTATGGAAAATATTAGATAATCAGGAAACTTATTTACATGTTAAAACATTTATTTATTTATTTAAAATATTTTATTTATTTATTTGGCAGACAGAGATCACAAGCAGGCAGAGAAGAAGGCAGAGAGAGAGGGGGAAGCAGGCTCCCTGCAGAGCAGAGAGCCCAATGCAGGGCTTAATCCCCCTGAGATCATGACCTGAGGGGAAGGCAGAGGCTTTAACCCACTGAGCCACCCAGGTGCCCCAAAACATTTATTTTTAATACAAGTAATAGAACCTACAAGGGACCAAGCATTCAGAGATCACAACTTCTAAAATAACAGGTTATGCTTCTAGAACCTAAAGTGCTACCTATCATTCTAATTACAAATCTTCATCAAATAACTTCAGTCTGTGTCCCATAACTACAGCATATTTCTGGAAAGAAATGACTTCATAGAACATCTTGTCATGTTGTATGTCCTTTGCAGAACTGAATAAAAAAGATAATGTGCATATGAAGGGTTGTCTCCGTATAAACTAAGCAGCAGAGTTAGATAGAAAGGGAGTTAAAAGCAAGAGGATAGAACAGTATATTCTAGAGAAACCCTAAGCACATGAAGTGTAATAATGTTTCTCTCAATTAGTTACAGCTTAAATATCAAGACATGCTTCATTAGGTTAACTATAGACTTTTTAAAAAATCCTACACTATGACAGAATTAAACTAAAATATCTTAAATTTGAGAGTGAATTTATGTAATTCATGAAGGTAGTATTAAGCATGCCTAAGTAAATGTCACTTCAAAAAGATAGTAAATTATCAACATGATAGCAAATCAGCTAATATTTTATATTTTATATAATGATCAAGTTAATTCCAATTTCAGTGCTAATTACCCATATAACTATTGTCTCTAGGAAGTTTCCTAATTGTAAATAACGTCCTACTTTGCTATTAACTAGAAAACAAAGTTTACTGAATCAGAAAATTATACAAGTAGAACATTAATATAACTAAAGTTTATTTGCCCAGTGAAATTTTACACTGGTCCGGACAAGTTTTAAGTGTGAAGCCACCTTAGAAATGAACCATTCTAATCTGTTCATTTTTTAGGGAATAAAGGAAAAAGTGGAACATTCTCACAGTCAGAATGTGGCAAAATTGAAACAAGATCACAAGTCTCTTTACCTTTCATTTGAAAACAGATCAGCTGGAAACAAATTGAGGGTATGCTTGTGCGCGTGCGTGTGTGTGTGTTCCTGACACCAGGGATGTTTGGAAGATGGCTCTTATATTTGGCCAGAGCCATATAGATGTAAGAGTCAAAGCAGAGAACAAAGTAAGTCATTTTTGAGTAATAATTAAAGTGAATTTTGGTTGATCCCTCAGACTCTGGGTCCAAACAACCCTCACCTCTCCTTTCTAACGCTCATCATACCCACCAGGGAAAGGGCCTGTGCAGTAGAGTTCCAATTCTCATCTCCCTCATTTAAAAAATATGGTGGATATTTACATGTGCAGTATAAATGAAATACCTAAATTTTTAATTTGGAAATTTCAGAAAGAAAAAAGAAATATCATATCATAATAACATATTCATTCTATTCAACACCACTTTTTGGATTCTGTCAACAATTTTCCCTTTCATGTTTTACAAAATTCAATAGTTTTGTCCATTAAAATTTAGACTCATTCATTTTCTTTAATATCTTCCACACTTTCATTTAGACTTCCATTAGCATCTTTAATTTTTGAAAATAAACAGCCAGTTTAACAATTTAGCTGTTTTGTTAAAGTTGGGTTGTTCCCAAATCACTTTTGATTTAAATTTATTGATCTATTTTCTCATGATAAATTTCTCAAAGCTGCATTTTTGTGAAGAGAAATGAACTTTATTACAGGCATTAAGATGTATTTTCTTTCTTTCTTTCTTTCTTTTTTTTTAAAGATTCTATTTACTTAACTGAGAAAGAGAGCGAGAGCGAGAACAAGTGGGGAAGGAGGTGGAGTGAAAGGGAGAAGTAGGTTCCCTGATAAGCAGGTGGCCGGATGCTGGACTGATCCCAGGACCCCAGGATTATGACACCAGCCAAAGGCAGATGCTTAACAAGCTGAGTCACCCAGGTGCCCCTGTATTTCATTTCTTTCCACAAAGAGTTCTGCCAAGTTTTATTGCCACAAATAATTTATAAATGTAATGTGGCTCATGAGTTGTAATTACTGTATCTTATAGAATTAAGCATTTTAGGGGCACCTGGGTGGCAAAGGCTTTAACCCACTGAGCTACCCAGGCGCCCCAAGAATATTCACATATTATATATATTATACTGAATATATCATGAACACATAAGAGACTCTTACAACTCGATTATGAGACATACTTTATTATGGGTGAATATTTGAGTAGACATTTCACTAAAGAAAATATATGAATATATCTTAAATATATAAATATTATATAAATATAATATGTTCAACATTATTACTTTTTAGGAGAATGCAACTTAAAACCACACTAAGATTTCACTGCATACAGGCCCCCACACACACACACTCTATACTGGATAAATTTTAAAAGATAGACAATAATGAGTATTAGTGAGGATGTAGAAAAAATAGAAGCCTTATATATTGCTGGTATGAATGTAAAATGATACACTTTAACAAAAAGTTTGACAATTTCTTATAAATTTAAGCATAAACTTCCCATATTACTTACCTATCTTACTCTAGAAATCTTTCAAAAAGAAATAACATATATCTACATAAAAATTCAATGTTTATAGCAGCATTATTCATAATATCCCCAAACTGGAAGTAATTAAAATGTCCATCAAGTGGTGAATTGGTAAACAAAAGTGGTCTATTTAAAAATGGAATACTCCTCATCAGTAGAAAAGAAATAAGTACTGATACACACAGTACAACATAGATTATCCTCAGAAACATTATGGTAGGTGAAAGAAATCAAATTCCAGAGACTATATATTGAGACTATTATGCCATTTATTAAAAATATGGACAAAAAAAGTAATTTGTGGAGCTAGAATGACTAATAAGCCTATGGTTTAGGGGGGTGTGGAGATGAACAAAATGAGCACAAGAAACATTGTGGGTGATGGAAATGTTCCCAAACTGGATTTTAGTGATGGTTACACAACTCTATAAATTTACTAAAATGTCATTGAATGCCACATTTATAATGGGTGAATTTTATGGTATATGTTTTATACATCAATAAAGCTGTTTTTAAAAATGTAAAAAAAATTGCAATTTTGAAATGTCAAGGATATATACAGACTCGGAGAGAAAGAATTACCACATAAATAACCAAAATAGAACTTCTATTCAATATATTTTATTTTATATACAAAGAGGTGAAAATCAATATAAAGAAAACACTGTATGAAAGTGTACAAGAGACTTAGACACTTTATAAAAGATGATATCTAATTGTCCAATAACTAAACAAACATATCCTCTATCTCATTACTGATCAGAGAAATGAAAATTAAAATTGCACTGATACCATTACGTTTATATCGGAATAGCTAATGTTTGAAGTCCAAACAAATGTCATTCCTTTTGATGATATCAAGCTTTAGAACTTTCATGCAGTTATTTAGGAGGGTGTAAATTGGTATATCCTCTTTGGAGATGGTTTGGCACTCCTTCTAAAGTGGTACTTACTTAAGAGATGCTAAGAGAAATGCATAAGGATTAGCAAAGCAGCAGCAGTCAAAAAAGCAGGACACAATTCAGATTTGCATCGACATTGAAATGGATAAGTAAGTCATTGTATATGTATTATTTCCAGGAGTAAACACAAATAATCCACATGCACACACAACAATGAAATCCAATCATTGAAGCGTAATGTTGAGCAAAAGATGTGTATAAATACATGTTGTATGACTCTACATTGAAAGTTTAAAGATTCAGGAAACTACACGGTAAGGATCAAGATTATATATTTATGTACTAGAATTATAAAGACATACAAGTGGGTACTCTCAGAATACTACTTGAGAGTTAGAAAGGGCATTGGTTGTCAAAAGTACGAAGGGGCTTTTGACAAATGACAGCATTTTAGTCTGGCAATGGATGATTATGTTGATGTTAGCTTTGTGTGAAATCATTCAGCCGCACGTAGATTTCTGTACTCTTTTTTGTGCCCTTTGTCTATATATGTAGGATTTTACAACGTTAAAAAAAAGAATAAAACAGTAATTTTGGATAGTATAATGTTTACATTGAATTAGACATTTTTGCAGAGAACAATATTTTTTAGAAGAGAACATAGTTATCTGTGGTCATTGTGGCTCCTGAATACTTTCTAGAAAATCATAATCACCAACACACACATAACTTATTAATCCATCTCTCAGAGTTTTCCGAGGTTGCAACAGTCCTTTGGGGAAGAGTGGGCTTTGAAAAAGAAAACAAATCTCCTTGGGCAGCCATCCCTATGATGAATTAATTTATGCTTTAAATCTTTTATATGCTGTGACATTCCTATTGGTGGAGGAAGGGGGAATTTATATGGGGAGACAAAAGGACACTGTCAATAAATATTTGTTAATGAGCCTAATAAGTTGGAGTTTACCCTATTATTTTATCATACATTAGGGAGCATCCCTTTATCTTAAAGTTTTAATAATGTGATTTTTGTCCCCAAATCTTTCTCCATCTCTGGACAGGGCTAATAGCCCTACTAAATATGAATTATACCTAACTACTCACTCTCATAGAACCCTGTTCTTGTCCTTCAGAAAATCTACCAATATTTGGAGTCATTCATGCATATTTGTGTTTATTTTTTCTCCTTTCTTTGCAAAACTGGAAGTTCCCATAAGAACTATGTATGCACACCTTGCACCAAGCTCAGTGATGGTTCTCAGTAGTGCCTGAGAATCTATGTTGAATTATTGATTTAATCTCAGCAACCTTTCACCAACCATGCCTGGATAAAAATAGTCACAGTGAAAGAGACAATCATTGGATCACTTTGAAAACAGACTTACCCTCTCAGTCTTGTGTTGTTTGAGAATCTTACAAAACATTTTTCTCTTGGTTTGTGTCAAGTATGACATTTACTAGAAAGGTTGCTAAACCAATGATATGTAGTAGATATGATTGCAAGCCGATGGAAATTCATTCAGCCATTTTTAACAGCTCACATCTCAGTAGTGTAACCAGTTAGCTATATTTTATAGGTCCACATTAAATCCTTTTCTTTTTTTAATATGGAACACATGAAAAAGGAAAAGAGTGAGACACATTTTATCATCATCATATCCACATTTCCTAGGTGGTAATGTAGACTGAGTCAGAGATCATAAATTGTATAGCAGCAGAATCATTAGCTATTTTGATTCTCAAATACTTTTGAATCTCAAAAACTCATGGATGTTAGAATAAATAAATAGAAGTTTTCTCAAATGTTCTCAAAAATAGAGATACTACAACAGCACAAATAAAAAGAAACCAGTATATAGAATCCTAGAAAAAGCATCCTAATAATTTTCCTAACAATTTAATCACATGTAACTGTTTGGCAACTAATTAAAATAGATAGTTTTGAGATACAGTTGAATATTTCTCATAACAACTTAACAACATCCAAACAACCCAGTTTAAAAATTGGTAAAAGACTCAAATAGACATTTCCCCAAAGAAGATATGCAAATAATCAGCAAGCATATGAAAAGATGCTTAAAATTACTAATCATGGGGAAAAGTAAATCAAACCCACAATGAAATACCACTTTATCTTCATTAAGATGAATATGATCAACAAAAAACAAACAAAAAGAAAATGTCAGGAATTGGCCAGGATATGGAAAAGTTGAAACCACTGTCCACTGCTGGTGAGAATGCAAAACTGGTACAGCCTCTTTGGATAACAGTATGATGTTTTCTCAACATCATAGTCTTTGGGTATTCCTCAAAAATACCCAAAGGAATTCAAAGCAGAGACTTAGGTATTTATATACCAATGCTCATAGCATCATTATTCAAAATAGCCAAAAGATGGAAGCAATACATATGTCTATCAATAGATCAATAGATAAACAAAATATGGTGTCTGTATATGTACATACATATGCATGTGCACACATACGTACATACCTGCATACACATACAATGGAATATAATCGAGCCTAACTGAAATAAGCCAAACATGAGACAGCAAATATTTAATTCCAATTATGTAAGTTGCCTAACAGTCAAATTCATAAAGACAGAAAATAGAATATGGTTACTATGATCTGGGGGGTGTTTTGGGGGAATTATCATTTAACATTTACAGAATTTTGGTTTTGGAAGATGAAAAATTCTGGAAATGATTGGTGGTAATGGTCGCACAACAGTGTGAATGTATTTAGTGCCAATTAACTGAACACCTAATAACGGATATAAAGGCAACTTTGATGCTATGTAAGTTTTTTCATATTAAAATTTCTCATAAGTATGTCTTTTGACCAAATATCACAGGCAATGCATAACCTTTATGCCATTTTATCTTTGGTATCAGTGGGGATTTTACATTTCTTAGTTCTGAACACCACATATCCATCTTGATTTATTTCTTATTCCCAGTTTCACATTCCTTAACTTTCTTCTTGCTGCATACATACACACCTGCTATTCCTGAATCTCCTTGATTTTCTTGGTCCCTGGAAAGTGAACATCACTTTCGGGAGAAGTACTTAATGTCCAGTGTGTCCTTCTCCAGCACTTCTTTCCCTGTGCTGTAGACAGTGTGGGAGCATCTCAGACATAAAGGAAAAACTGTACCACCACGCAGGGAACAGGTGCTCTGCACATCACTTGAAACTTGCAAGGACTTCACATACAAGAAATAAACTTTTACAAGTTCAAGTACTTTCTGACTTATGCAGCAAATTCAAGCACATAACACATCACCAAAATTAAAATATTTGGTTGTATCACCTGTGAACAAAATTGGTAGAAAACAAGGGACTCCTCTTGTAGTCTACTGATGGCAGAACAAGTAAGTAGATAGATATATGTTGAAGAACCAATCTGTATTATAAAACTTGAATGCATATACTTCATCAGTGAGTGATTCCATGCCTCCATGTGTAATGTGGAAAATCACTCTCATGTGGCATAAAGATGAACACACAGGGGCGCCTGGGTATCTCAGCTGGTTAACCGGCTGCCTTCAG
This sequence comes from Mustela nigripes, assembly GCF_022355385.1. Lineage (NCBI taxonomy): Eukaryota > Metazoa > Chordata > Mammalia > Carnivora > Mustelidae > Mustela > Mustela nigripes. The sequence continues at coordinate 99,691,256 of NC_081560.1, read as the reverse complement.
CTCAGGTCATGATCTTGGGGTCCTGGGAACGAGCCCCACATCAGGGTCAATAATAAGTGGGGGTCTACTTCTTCCTCTGCCCCTCACCTCACTGGTGCTCTTTTTCTCTCACTCAAAAACAAAACAAAAACAAAAACAAAAAACAAAAAAACTTAAAAAAAAAAAAAGACATACTGAATGTTCCATGTAACATTGTTTTAACATTACCACATTGGAAATAAATTAAATGTGTATTCATAGGGCAATAACATAAAAATTACAATTTACATATAATGTATTACCTATGTTGCAATTCAAGAAGTGTAAAATATCTTTATGTGTCGCAGCCGGTGTGACAAATCGACCAGGAACAGGAGGGTAAGAGGATGAAGAAAAGAACTCAAGAAGCAGAGAGATGGGGGCAGAAGGAGCACTGAGGAGGATGTCCAACAGTGCTAAGTTTATTCAAAGCGTTAAGGCCATATATATAGTGATATTACAATAGGAGAAGCAATACACCTGTGTCTAGTTAAACAGCCACTAGTTTCCAATTAACTAGAAGCAGACCTCGTGATGCCAAATGACTGATGTCAGTACAATTGTTCTATATTGATACATCAAACCTGAAAGTAGTTTATGGGCTGTACTAGGGCAGCAAGGACCAGCCACGAACTTAGGACCCCAACCAAATTGTTCTCATTTGTTTGGCAAGCGTGTGGGAAGTGACATAGGCAAGCACACAACATATAGCACAGACCCTTTCTCAGTGCTGCTCAACTTTTCCCGTCCTAAACCTTTTGTTAGGCTCTTCAGACTTTAAAGGAGGCACAAGTCAGGGCCTGGTTTGGTCCCCGTCTCAAGCCTTATTGTGGCCTCCCACACTTATGTGTGAAACTCTAAGCTTTAAGAAAAGGTGTTGACAAGTGTAATAATTTCAACTTAGTGATATAAATTACATAAAGTGAGTTCAGATTTTGATATTTAATAAAGATACATAAATTAACCCTTTGGAGTGAGTTCACACCAAGTGAACACATCTGTAGGGCAGTGAAGTTAGAATGTCTAGGAAAAGGGTTTGGCTTTTCAATAACAATGGGTTTATGTTGACAGGGAGTGATTCACATACTTCTTAAGTATGCAGCATCATACGGTGAGTTTCCCTTTTGGTAGTGGAAAATTAAGTAATACAGACTTACAAAGCCTTTTGGAAAAACCTTAAATAGCAAAAACAAAACAAAACAAACAAACAAACAAACAAATAAGTGCTGTTAAATCATCGGGGAACTAACAGGAAGTGAAGAATTACACAGTCAAGATCCAGGAAAGAGGGGCCACCTGCGTGGCTCAGTGGGTTAAGCCTCTGCCTTCGGCTCAGGTCATGGTCTCAGGGTTCTGGGATCGAGCCCCGCATCGGTCTCTCTGCTCGCCAGGGATCCTGCTTTCTCCTTTCTCTCTACCTGCCTCTCTGTCTACTTGTGATCTCTCTCTGTCAAATCAATCAATCAATCAATCAATCAATCAATCAATCCAGGAAAGAAAACCACTGAGATGAACTGGACGTTTGGAATCATTTGTCCCAAAAGGGCATCTCTTGATTCAACAATGAACTTAGAAGCTGAAACCCTGAGCAGGTTTAGAAGCCTTGTCAGGTACAGACCACAACATATTGAAGACACAGGAGAATACATTATGCTGTCTGGATTGAGATGCTGAGGTTACACCACAGATAAGGATTAGCCAGATGTGGACTGCTCCTCCCAGGTTCATAAATCTGGCTTTGAAGTCCTATTTTGGGTTGAGATGATGTGGGATTACAATTCCCCCTAGCTGTATTCAAGGATCAAAAATAAACCAGCCAACAAATGAAAAACCCAAAACAAACTCTCTGGGGAATGGTAAAATCACCCTAGTCTTCAAGATTTCTCCGTGAATTCTTATACAATACCTGTCATGTAGTGGAAACAGGCCAAGCACAAGAGGGGTAACCAAATAATAGCTATATTTAACTATTACTAAATTCTATAACTAAATAATAGAAAGGAAAAAAAAGATAATAGAAATAGAGCCACAAAAATCCAGATACTGAAGTTTCCAAATTCAAAATTTCAAATAGCTGTGTTTAAAATACAAAGGAAGGGGCGCCTGGGTGGCTCAGTGGGTTAAGTCTCTGCCTTCAGCTTGGGTCATAATATCAGGGCCCTGGGATTGAGCCCCACATCGGGCTCTCTGCTCAGTGGGGAGCCTGCTCCCCCCCCTCCTGTGTTTCTACCTACTTGTGATCTCTGTCTGTCAAATAAATAAAATCTTTTTTTAAAAAGTTGTTTAAAAATATATGAGAATATTCTCTCACAATTTCTTCTTTTGATTCTATTAACGTTTGGAGTAAAAAACTTCTTTTTAATGAAGTCAAATTTATTAGTTCTTTATTTTACTGGTTGTAATTTTGTTGTTATACTGAAGAAAGATTTGTGTCTCAAGATCACAAAGATTTTCTGTGTTTTTCCTCAGTTTTTTTTGTTTGTTTTTGTTTTTGTTTTGTTTTGTTTTGTTTTTTGTTTTTTTAATTTTTTATTTTTTATAAACATATATTTTTATCCCCAGGGGTACAGGTCTGTGAATCACCAGGTTTACACACTTCACAGCACTCACCAAAGCACACACCCTCCCCAATGTCCATAATCCCACCACCTTCTCCCAACCCCCCTCCCCCCGGCAACCCTCAGTTTGTTTTGTGAGATTAAGTGTCACTTATGGTTTGTCTCCCTCCCAATTCCATCTTGTTTCATTGATTCTTCTCCTCAGTTTTTAAAATGCTAGTTTTTACATATAAGTCTATTCCACTATTGGGTATTTACCCTAAAGATACAAACGTAGTGATCCAAAGGGGCACATGCACCCGAATGTTTATAGCAGCAATGTCCACAATAGCCAAACTATGGAAAGAACCTAGATGTCCATCAACAGATGAATGGATCAAGAAGATGTGGTATATATACACAATGGAATACTATGCAGCCATCAAAAGAAATGAAATCTTGCCATTTGCGACAACATGGATGGAACTAGAGCGTATCATGCTTAGTAAAATAAGTCAAGCAGAGAAAGACAACTATCATATGATCTCCCTGATATGAGGAAGTGGTGATGCAACATGGAGGCTTAAGTGGGTAGGAGAAGAATAAATGAAACAAGATGGGATTGGGAGGGAGACAAACCATAAGTGACTCTTAATCTCACAAAGTCTATTCCATTTGAATTGATGTTGGTGCATGGTAAGAGACAAGGGTCAATGTTCCTTTTTTTTTTTTTTTTTAATGTGAATTTCCAGTTGTCTCAATACCATTTGTGTGAACACTATCCCTTCCCCACGGGATTTTCTACATACTTTCATTAAAATTCAGTTTACCACAGTTGGTTTTATTTCTGGACTTAATTCGGTCTCATTGATCTCTAAGCCTACCCTTGTACCAGTACCACCTTGACGGAATTGGTCTGGCTTTAAAGTAAATTTTGAAATGGATCACATAAGGTTCCAACTGTATTCTTTGTTTTCAAAAATGTGTGAATATAGAACCTTTACATTTTCAAATACATTTTAAGGTGTTTGTCAGTTTCTACCAAAAAAGCCTGTGTATGTGTGTGTGATTACATTCATCTATTTTTAACTTCAGAAAATGAATATTAAGTAATCCAGAACACACGCATGTAAGATCTCATTTATTTTGATCTTTAATTCCTCGAGCAATGTGTGCCTTCTTTACAGTGAAAATCTTGTATTTATTTTTACAATTGTATTCCTATCTATTTTGTTATTTTTGACATTATTTTAATGGATTTTTCTTAATATTATTTTGTTTATTACTAGTATATAGAATACAGTTGATATTTGTATGGTATTACTGTTTCTGAGACTTTGCTAAACTCACATAAGCTTTAACAGTTGTGCATGCGCAAATATTGTGAATTCCTAAGGTTTTCCTACATTTAGGATTCAGAACTGTCATTTCTGAATAAGTCAATTTTACTACTTCCTGTCCAATCTAGGTGTGTTTTGTTTTTGTTTTGTTTATTTTGTTTTTGATGAAAATGGATATATTTGACATCTTCCTTAACTTCAGGAGAGATCACAGGAAGCATTTAAATCTTTCAAGGTATGTTTGGATATTTGTAGGTGCTTCCTAGGAGGTTGAGAATTTTCCTCCTGTTGCTAGTTTGCTGAGACATATGCCCCCCCCCTTTTTAAGTGAATGGATGCTTCATTTAGTCAGTGCTGCTTCTACATCTATCAAGATGATCAAGTAATATTTGTCCTTTATTGTGTTACTATTGTGTTTTTCATTATGTTTTTAATGTGTGAAATCAATACCATATTCTTAAGAAAGATTACATTTATTAATGATTTATAGTACCTTTGTAAAATATGTTAGAATTTATTTGTTAATATTTCTTTAAAGATTTTGTACATATTTTCACTAGGATTAATGATCTGTAGTTTTCTTGTAAAATCTTTGTTTATCTTAAAAGAATGAGCTGAGAAGTGTTCCCTTCTCTATTTTCTGACATAATCTGCAAAAGATTGGTATTATCTCTTTTGTAAATATTTGATAAAATTTACTGGTGAAGGCATCTAGACCAGGCTTTTGGTGTGTGAAGAATTTTAATTGTTAACTATCTTTATTTGGTATGGTAAATTCATATCCTTTATTGGTAAATCAATTTTGATAATTTGTAGTTTCAGTGTAATTTATCCATTTTATCTAAATGTTAGTTGGCCTGTAAGATGTTAATTTATAATTCTTTTAGTTTTTGTTGTTTCAGTAGTGATATTCTGTTTTAAATTCCTGACTTTTTAAAATTATCTCTTATTTTTTTCCTTTCTTTTGGTCAGCATAGCTAAATATCTATCAATTTTTTTAATGCTTCCAACAAATGATGTTTAGTTTTAGTTGTTTTTTTTTCATTTTTATATTTCCTATTTCTCTGATTTCTTCTCTAATTTCTATTTCCTTTCCACTACTTAATTTATATTTAATAGCCTTTCCTTTTCTAGTTTCTTGAAATGGAAAGTTAGAATATTGATTTGTGACCTTACTTATTTACTGATACTGGTTTTTAAAGCTGTGCATTTCTAAGAACTGTTCTAGCTACATACCATATTTCCATTTTTATTTTCATTTATTCTAAAAATTTAATTTCCTTATAATTCTTTTACTATTGAACATTTAAAAATGTGTTTTGATTGTCTAGTATTAGTGAATTTCCCAGATATCTTTCCTTTGGTGATTTCTATTTTAATTTGATTATGCTGGAGAAATATCTTCCATGTTAAATTATTGGAACTTATTTGAAGACTGTCTTATTATCTGTTCTGGATACTATTGTATGTGCTCCCTAAAAAATGTGCATTCTGTAACTATGAAGTAGATTGTTCTTTGTATCACAATTAAAGTTGGTTAATGATTTGTTCAAGTCCTGTATATCTATATGCTCTTTCTGTCTAGTTGTTCCATTCATTATTGAAAGTTTTATATTAAAATTTTAACTGTTATTTGGTTGTAATGTTGTTGGATTGTAAATCTGGTGTCCATATTTAGGTATGCCACATATTCAGGATTCTTTCTGGACCACCACAATCAAGGGAATATCACAACAAAGTAAACTTTTTTGGTTGCCCATGGATATAAAAGTTGTATTTACAGTATACTGCAGTCTATTGACTGTGCAATAGCATTGTGTCTAAAAAAAGTGCCAATATTAATTAAAAATTACTTTTTGCTAAGAATTGCTAACCATCATCTGAGCTTTTTCAGTAATCTTTTGGCTGGGGGAGGTTCTTGCCTAAATGGTGATGCATACTGACTGACTGTGGTGCTGGTTGCTGAAGGCTGGGGTGGTGTTGGCCAGGTCTTTGAAATAAAGTCTGCCACACTGTTTCACTCTTCCTTTCCAGAATTATTACTCTGTAGCATGTGATGCTGTTTGGTAACAGTTTACCCATAGTAGAACTACTTTGGAAATTGGAGTCAATTTCTCAAAACCTGCAGTTGCTTAATGAACTAAGTCTATGCCATAATCTAAGTCCTTTCAACCATCTTCACAGCATCTTCACCAGGAGTAGATTCCATCTGAAGAAACCACTTTCTTTGCTCATACATAAGAAGCAACTTCTTATTTGTTAGAGTTTTATATTCGATCACAGCAACTTGGTCACATCTTCACATGTTATTTCTATTTCAACTTCTCTAGCTGTTTCCACCACAGGTGCAGTTACTCATGAACAAAGATACCCATCATTTCGAGTTTCTATGTTTATAGATATGTTTATAGATTAGTTCACATCTAGAATTTAGTATACGGAATCCTAACACATGCACTAATTTGTATGACTTATTTTGCAAAGCATAATATTTTAAGATTGATCCATGTTGTTATGTGTATTAATAATTCAATACTTTTTACTGCTGTGCAAAAATTATCTGTTTGTTTCTTTGGGATTTTGGCTATTACATAAGCCTAACAGCTATGAACATTTGTGCATGGGTCTTCATATAGACATAGTTTTCATACCCTTGTCATACTTGGTAGGATTTGTCCTTTTAATATTGACTTTTTTAGTGGATAGTAAACTGTTTTATCCTTTTTAATTTGCATTTCTTAGGACTAATGATTTTGAGTGTATTTTTCATGTGCATATTAGTCATTTTTGTGTCTTTGGTGAATGACTATTTGACTTTTTTACCCATTTTTCATTTTTAAATTTATCTTCTTATTAAGTGTAAAAGCTCTTTATATGCTCTACAGATATGTCCTTTGTAAATATATGCTTCCAATCTGTGACAAGGCAGGCGAAGAGTAAGAAAGAGAGCTCTTTCTTCACATATATGTGCATTCCCCATTAGAAATTCCTTTTCTTTTGTTCAATTTCCATGTACACTCCCTTACATATTAAATCTTGTCATTAAAAAAAATAAAAGTTATTCCTTACCAAATCTCTGGACTTCTCTCCTCAATCATTTTACTTTATCTTGAAAAATTTGTATTTCTTTTACTATGATTCAGGTGGTGCTGTGTTCTCTGTTTTTGTTAGTCTGAAATGCTACTATTTCAATTTATTCTCAAAGGATATCTTCACTTGGAATGTAATACTAAATAGGTAATTTTCCCCAGGTGTTATAGATATTGCTCATTTTATTTCAATTCCTATCTATGAAAAGTCAGCTATTAGTTTATTTTGTATTAGAAAGTAATCTTTTTCTTCCTCCCACTTTTTCTAGCTGTTTATTAAGATTTATTCCTCCTCTTTACTTTTCCACAGTTAACATAGTATTATCTAAGGGTGTATTTAAGTTTTCCATCTATCTTTAATAGTGTACATCAACAATAATACAATGATAGTAGGGGACTTTAACACTCCCCTCACTGAAATGGACAGGTCATCCAAGCAAAAGATCAGCAAGGATATAAAGGCCTTAAATGACACACTGGACCAGATGGACATCACAGATATATTCAGAATATTTCATCCCAAAGCAACAGAATACACATTCTTCTCTAGTGCACATGGAACATTCTCCAGAATAGTGTTTCTTAAACATTTGATTTTATACCCTTCTTTAATTGAAGAAAGTTATCAGCTCTTACATTTCTAAAATTTTCTTTTTTCTCTTAATCTCTTTCCTTCTGTTAAGGATTCCAGTGAAATATACATAAAATTCTTACAGTATTTCAGATGCTTCACCTTTGTATATCACTAAATTACATTATGGAAACAATTTTTTCCTGACATTTTCCAATTTACTAATTATTGTTTTGGCTGTATCTCTGTTGCTGTGATATGTATTCATTATTTAATTTTAATTATTTTATTTTCAGTTTAATATTTTTGTTTATAATTTTATAGTTTTTTTGCCTTCTCCGAAAATCCTCAACCTTATGTTTAGTTCTTTCAGCAAACATATTTCAAAGGTTTTATCTAATAATTTCCTGCTTAAGTCCCTTGCGGGCATGATTTTTGTTACATTTTATTTGCTTTCTAGTTTCTGTTTCTTTTGTTGTTGCCATGTCTCTTCATTTACTTCACATATGTTTTATTGTTAAAAAGATATTGCATTTCTAAAATTATTTGTAAAAATAATTTGAAGCCTAGAATAAATTTTAGTCTCCTAAATTATTTTATTTATTAATTAATTTATATTTTGTTCTCATCAATCAGACTCTCAGCTAGTCAGTAATGCAGACTCACCTCAGTTCAATTTCAGAAAATGAGATTATTTAAACTGAGATACAGTCTCTGGGGCCTGTCTCCCTCTGTAGACTCCCTCTTCTAAGTCAGAGTTTTTTCACTTCATCCAAATTGAAGTGTTTTACAATACTTTGTGGTTCTCACACTTGGGTAGGTTCTAGACTCTAGTCTTTTTTCTCCTAGGCCTTCAGAAGTTGTCAAAAGGTTTTCATTCAACGTCTTACCTTTGCAGCTCTTCTGTTTGGAAGAAGTAACATCCCACAGCCAAAAAGCAGCACTGAGACTGGATTCTTAATCCTCCCCTGTTTATGTCTCAATGACATAATCATTGTCAGTTCTCCAGTGAAATACTAGATATCATTTTGAATTTCTTTTTAAGACTTTAAGTTATTTAATTGGGAAAACTTGTTTGCTACCTATCCTTTTATGAGGACCAAAGTCCAAAAATGCTCAGAAGATGTTCATGTTCAATAAGTACTTCGGGAATGGAATAGAATAATTGGTGAATTCTGAAAGAAATGAAGCATGCACCATACTGATTGCATTATAACAGTATATAGCAATTATGAAGAGTTATGTACTGGGGTGCCTAGGTGGCACAGTTGGTTAAGCGACAGACTCTTGGTTTCAGCTCAGGTTGTGATCTCAGGGTCCTGAGATAGAGCCCAGCAACAGACTCTGTACTCAGTGTGGAGTCTGATTAAGACTCTCTCCCTATCCCTTTGCCTCTGTCCCACTCCCTGTCTCAAATAAATCAATTGCATAAATAAATCTTTAGAAAGAATTTTGTATCTACATGACTGGGACTGTCTACAGAGTTTGCAGTTATTACTACATTTGTCAATTATTTCTAATCCTTGATAATCATGACACTTAAAAAATTTTTCTTGACTGCTTGGTACTAGGTTTTGTGTTAGGCTCTCTGAAAAACAATCTGAGGGGAATGAAGTGGTGGGGGGTGGGAGGTTGGGGTACCAGGTGGTGGGTATTATAGAGGGCACAGATTGCATGGAGCACTGGGTGTGGTGCAAAAATAATGAATACTGTTATGCTGAAAATAAATAAATTTAATTTAAAAAAATAATATGAAAACACTCAGCTTTCGAAGACTTTATCATTGAGAATAGGAAGGTAGTATAAATATAAATTTTAAAAATTCAAGACAATATATAAATGATAAATGCAGACTCTTCTGTATCTTATTAAAATTCACATTACAACCTCTCATGATTCTTTTCCTTGATTCTTTTCAACCGTTTATATGCTTACAACCTCTGTCGCCATCTCTTACCTATCTATAACTTCTTACAGTTTTATTTCCACCAAACCCTCTATCGAAAAATATTCTTAAAGTTTCATCTGAAACTCCCTGAAAGCACAAACCCAGAAGAGAGTTTTTGGTTTCCTTAGCATGTGTTACTGCCACTGACACCTTATGTCTTTAAATGATATTTCACTACCTTTTATCCTTTTACCTTTTAGACTGGCTTAATACTATTTTGCTTTGGTGCTTCTCCATATTCTGTGTTTCTTCTGTTGTGATTTTATTTATGTACACAAATTAAAACTATTACTTCAATAATAATTCTTTGATACAAAGCATTTATATTCAATCTTGATTTCTTGCCTGAGCCATGGACACATATTCCAAATTATATAACTTATGTGAATTATGAATGCCATGAAGATTTTCAATGAGCTTCTCAGTGGTGACATGCTCAAAGTAGAACTCTTTATCTATTAACTGCCACTGTCTACTTCCACACATATTTTCTTCCTGCATTACCTGATTTGTCAATGTCACAAAATACTCTGTGGTAAGTAGTCCTGGGAAATCACAGACATTATTAATGTGAATGCAGGGAAAAGATGAGAATTCAGATTAGGGAAGATTGCTAAGAGACACTGGCAAAATAAAGGAACGTAAGTGGAATTAAAGAGTATAGAAAACCTCAACAATGGTCTTTCAGCTTCACATGTAAGAAGCATGGGAACTACCACTGTGTCCTAAAAACAAGTAAAAAAAAAAAATTGAAAACACTGAAAAATCAATAGCTCTTCTTAGAACCATAAGAATGGTGAGGACTCAGGGCAAACTAGTGGCTCCAAGATTGGAGAGACAGACAGGGGTTATTCATTTCTTCCTGTTGAGTTGTGTGATAGATGTCTGTATGTGCATATGTATAGAATAGATACTACCCTTTATCAGATATAAGTTTTGCAAATATTTCCTCCAACTCTATAGGTTGTCTTTATATTTAGTTAAGCATTCCCTTTGCTATGCAGAAACTTTTTAGTTAGGTGGGGTCACACTTCTTTATTTTTACTTTTCTTACCTTTTCTCTTGATGTCAAATCCAAAAATAAATAAATAAATAAATAAATAAATAAATAAAAATAAAATGAAACAAAACATTGTCAAGACCAATGTCAAAGAGCAAAGATTTTAAGCCCTGTATTTTCTTCTAGGAATTTCATGGTATCAGGTCTTACATTTAACTTCTTAATCCATTTTGAGTTGATTTTCATGTACAGTATGATAGGGGCCTGATTTCATTCTTTTGCATGTTGATATCCACTTTTCCCCGTACCATTTATTGAACAAAACTTTTTCTAGTAGTATAATTTTGGCACCTTATTAAAAATTAATTGACAACATGTATATAGGCTTATTTTGGGGTTCTTTATTCTGTTCCATTGATTCACGTGTCTATTTTGCCAAGACTATGCTGCCTTTTTTTTTTTTTAAAGATTGTATTTATTTATTTGAGAGACAGAGAGAGCACGCACAAGTGGCTGAGGGAGAGGGAGAAGCAGACTTCCCACTGAGCGCGGAACCCAAAGTGGGGAATCGATCCCATGACATCATGACTTAAGCCAGGAAGATATTTAACCAACTGAGCCCCCAGGCTTCCCAAGACTATACATCATAATTCCTTTAGCTTTGTAATATAGTTCAATACAGGAAGAGTGATGACTCCAGCTTTGTTCTTTCTCAAGTCTGATTTAGCTTTTCAAGATATTTTCTGTTTCCACAAAGATTTTTTTTTCATTTATTTTATTTTTATTTTTTATCCTTTTTTTTTACTTTTAATTTTTTATTTTTTTATAAACATATATTTTTATCCCCAGGGGTACAGGTCTGTGAATCACCAGGTTTACACACTTCACAGCACTCACCAAAGCACATACCCTCCCCAATGTCCATAATCCCACCCCCTTCTCCCAAACCCCCTCCCCCCAACAACCCTCAGTTTGTTTTGTGAGATTAAGAGTCACTTATGGTTTGTCTCCCTCCCAATCCCATCTTGTTTCATTTATTCTTCTCCTACCCATTTAAGCCCCCATGTTGCCTCACCACTTCCTCATATCAGGGAGATCATATGATAGTTGTCTTTCGCTGCTTGACTTATTTCGCTAAGCATGATACGCTCTAGTTCCATCCATGTTGTCGCAAATGGCAAGATTTCATTTCTTTTGATGGCTGCATAGTATTCCATTGTGTATATATACCACATCTTCTTGATCCATTCATCTGTTGATGGACATCTAGGTTCTTTCCATAGTTTGGCTATTGTGGACATTGCTGCTATAAACATTCGAGTACACGTGCCCCTTTGGATCACTACGTTTGTATCTTTAGGGTAAATACCCAATAGTGCAATTGCTGGGTCATAGGGCAGTTCTATTTTCAACATTTTGAGGAACCTCCATGCTGTTTTCCAGAGTGGCTGCACCAGCTTGCATTCCCACCAACAGTGTAGGAGGGTTCCCCTTTCTCCGCATCCTCGCCAGCATCTGTCATTTCCTGACTTGTTGATTTTAGCCATTCTGACTGGTGTGAGGTGATATCTCATTGTGGTTTTGATTTGTATTTCCCTGATGCCGAGTGATATGGAGCACTTTTTCATGTGTCTGTTCGCCATCTGGATGTCTTCTTTGCAGAAATGTCTGTTCATGTCTTCTGCCCATTTCTTGATTGGATTATTTGTTCTTTGGGTGTTGAGTTTGCTAAGTTCTTTATAGATTCTGGACACTAGTCCTTTATCTGATATGTCGTTTGCAAATATCTTCTCCCATTCTGTCAGTTGTCTTTTGATTTTGTTAACTGTTTCCTTTGCTGTGCAAAAGCTTTTGATCTTGATGAAATCCCAGTAGTTCATTTTTTCCCTTGCTTCCCTTGCCTTTTGCGTTGTTCCTAGGAAG
>NC_081560.1:99506027-99678730 GCF_022355385.1 Mustela nigripes | reverse complement strand
TTTTTCTGCATGTGGCTGTCCAATTTTCCCAGCACCATTTATTGAAAAGGCTGTCTTTTTTCCATTGGACATTCTTTCCTGCTTTGTCGAAGATTAGTTGACCATAGAGTTGAGGGTCTATTTCTGGGCTCTCTATTCTGTTCCATTGATCTATGTGTCTGTTTTTGTGCCAGTACCATGCTGTCTTGATGATGACAGCTTTGTAATAGAGCTTGAAGTCCGGAATTGTGATGCCACCAACGTTGGCTTTCTTTTTCAATATCCCTTTGGCTATTCGAGGTCTTTTCTGGTTCCATATAAATTTTAGCATTATTTGTTCCATTTCTTTGAAAAAGATGGATGGTACTTTGATAGGAATTGCATTAAATGTGTAGATTGCTTTAGGTAGCATAGACATTTTCACAATATTTATTCTTCCAATCCAGGAGCATGGAACATTTTTCCATTTCTTTGTGTCTTCCTCAATTTCTTTCATGAGTACTTTATAGTTTTCTGAGTATAGATTCTGTGTCTCTTTGGTTAGGTTTATTCCTAGGTATCTTATGGTTTTGGATGCAATTGTAAATGGGATGGACTCCTTAATTTCTCTTTCTTCTGTCTTGCTGTTGGTGTAGAGAAATGCAACTGATTTCTGTGCATTGATTTTATATCCTGACACTTTACTGAATTCCTGTATAAGTTCTAGCAGTTTTGGATCCACAAAGATTTTAATTTTTTGTTTTTGCTTTTCCGTTTTTTTTTTTTCTATTTTTGTGAAACATGACATTGAAATTTTGAAGAGAGGTACATTAACTCTGTAGGTTGCTTTGGACAGTAAGGTCATTGTCATAATGTTAATTCTTCAGTCCATGAACACTGAATATCTTTCCATTTATTTTGCCTTCTTCAATTTCTATCATAGATGTTTTACAGTGGGGTGTGTGTGTGTGTGTGTATACAGATCATTCATCTACTTGCCTAAACTTATTCATAAGTATTTTATTATTTTTGATGCTAATGTAAATGGAATTGTAAGAAACACATATAGATTAAAAATAAATGGATGAAGAAAAATATACCAGGTTAATACTAATTAAAAGGAAGGAGTTGTAACTATACTAATTTCAGATACTGCAGATTTCAAAGCAAGGGAAGTTATCAGGTATAAAGAAGTGAATTACCTAATGATAGAGGGTCAATTCTCCAAAAAGACATAACAGTCCTTAATGTGTGTGAGCCTAACAACAGAGCATTAAACCACATGAAGCAGTTAAAACTGATAGAACTGCAAGAAGAAACAGAGGAGCTCACTATTAGAGGTGTTGACACCCTTATCAGAAATGGAGAGATCCAAAAGGCAGAAAAATCAGTATGGACATAGTTCAAAACCTCAGTATCCAAAATGAGTCAGTTTATAATATTTCTTCTCTGAGCAACTTCTTGTTTTCTTGAGAATCTTACTCTACTGTACTCCTAATTCTATGACTACTGCTAAAGCTACATGAAGAGTCACGATTAGCAGACAGTCATACATTATGTGTCAGGCACACACTCAAATAAAATGTAAAATTTGCTGAGGTTTATATCGCCTATGATAGATTCTGGATTCGGATTGTAGCAGTCTGTTTCCAGAGTCCAATCTTAAAATTAAATAACTTCATATGGCGTATATTTTTAAGAAATGGGAAGAAGTAGGTGATAATGTTACAGGTGTGCTTTTATCTAATGAAAAAAAGATTTCTGGAAATGGCCTTAAATTCCAATAAATTGTTTTCTTCTCACCATGTCTCACAGTCTTCTTAGAACTAGTGTTGGGAATCTTATCCTAAGGTTCTAAGGTCAGCTTGCCATAGCCTGCAAAGAACAGAATGACTTCTCAGAAACTCGACCTGTAACACCAGCTATCAGATGCCCCTCTTGACTTCCTATGTTCAAAAACAAACAACAACAACAACAAAAGGAAAAACCAGTAGAATAATATCTAAACAATCTACCCTAACACTTTTGCCGAAAGCTCTTTCCACTTGAGCATCCATATAAATGTGTAAATGAATTTATTTTAAATTCATATTCCTAAAATTAAAAGAAGTATATTTTACTCTTTTTTTTTTTTTTTTTTTTTTAAAATTTTATTTTTTTTTTTTACAGAGAGAGATGACAAGTAGATGGAGAGAGAGGCAGGCAGAGAGAGAGAGACGGAAGCAGGCTCCTTGCTGAGCAGAGAGCCCGATATGGGACTTGATCCCAGGACCCTGAGATCGTGACCTGAGCCGAAGGCAGCGGCTTAAACCACTGAGCCACCCAGGCGCCCAGAAGTATATTTTACTCTTAAATGAAAAGTCTGAAATTATCTCCAATCTTCTCTAGCAATGATTTTTTTTTTTCTCTTACGCATTCCCTGACTTGTCTACTTTATGGCTTGCAAGCTGTTTTTGCATACATTCTCTCTGTGGTAAAATTAATGTTAATTCAAATATATAGATTTATCACATTTATGGAAAATAGTACTTAACTAGTTCTGTAACCTTGGGCAAGTAATACAATTTCTCTGGACTCTCATTTCCTCATCTTTGAAATAAAGGTGTTGGAACGGATTAACTTAAATGTCCCTCCAGTTCTACCATTCTGTGATATGCTATAAAATCAACTCACTGTCCATTCAGGGATGTCTCTAACATGATATATATATGGCTTCCATTTATGGATGATTATGCCCTTTAATCACCTTGAATTAGCCTTTCCAGACTCACGCATGGCAGCTAACAGAGGCATGTGCACTTAGCTACACTTGACAGTATGGCACTGGGGAAAACCATATTTGAAGCTGGGATCCACTTCTTGATATTTTGTCATCTCTGCCTCTAAAAAGCTATACCTAGCAATAAAAAGGCAAAGGAGATTTTGTGTGTGTGTGTGTGTGTGTGTGTGTGCCACTCACAATTAAAAATTATTTCTAAAAATGTTGCGTTGATGCTGTCTGTAAACATAAATTTAAAAGTAGAAGCAAAAAGATCATAAGGAAAATGTCTGTTTGCTTTTCCTAGGGGTGACTCTGCTTGGAAGCTGTTTTTTCTGTCTCAAATCTGAAAAGGCAGATAAACCATTCTTGCATCCTGCTGAGGAGAGAAAGCTTGGGGATCCATCGGATGTGTGAGACAGAGAATCACTTAGATCACAGGTTTTCATCTGCAGTGTCAGAACTCAGCTATGCGCACGGACTAGCTGGAGAAGGGAGCGGGGTACTGTATGTAACAAAAGGCTATTTTTCCCCCTGTGATGTAGCCTGACAGTAAAACAAGAATACCTGAGGACAAATAAGTCTGGGTGTCTCTTCAGGAGGGAAAAAAATAGTGAACCCTTTTCCATGAGGACCGAATTTAGACAAAGGAGAGTGATTACAGATCAGCAGACAAGCAGCAGTGCTGTCAGACCACGAGAAAAAAAGCCCCGTGAGTGCTGGACCACAGGACCCCCCGACTGAGCCAAGGGTCCCCTCTGGGTCTGGGGCACAGGGGAACTGGTCTTTGTGCCTAGAAGGTGAAAGAAATGTGGCCTTGTGCCACACAATCCAGGATGGTGGTGTGTACAGGGGGACGGGGTTCCTTATGAGAGGATGAGCAATTAAAAAATCTATCAAGGTCAACAGAGACTGTTGCTCAGTCGTGGGAGTATATTATCCATAATAACAGCTTTCCAAAGGGTTGAGTAGTAAATCTTAGCAACATGATTGCTATGTGCAGAGCGAATCTGAGAATTGCTGCAAACTGTCAGAAGGGATTGAATTGGAGCCACAGAATGTGACATTTTTAAGAACAGAAAATGACAGAAAACTACCATTTTTTTAGAATCCTTATTTTAAAAAATAATATAAAACAAGTGAGACAGCTCTTGTGTTAAGACAGTGGTTCATCAATTTTGGTGAGCACCAGCCTCCCCCCGAAAAAGTGGTAAGGATATAATTACGTGAAGGCTTCTGACAAGAGATTATAACCCCAATGATGGGCAGGGGGTCTGGAGATTGGCCTCGTGATCTATTCACATTCAGAGACAGTCTCTATGGCCTGTGTTCATTTTGACACATATGCACATACTGTTTATATGTGTGCGGATTCATGCTCACAGAGGCTCCTTTCCTTTGAGGATAAAAGGTGTAAACATGGGCGCCTGGGTGGCTCGGTCATTAACCATCTGCCTTTAGCTCAGGTCAAGATCTCAGCATCCTTGGACGGAGTTTCGCATCGGTCTCCCTGCTCAGCAGGGAATCTGCTTTTCCTTCTGCTCCTTGCTCCTGCTCTCCATCCCTGTCTCTCCTGCAAAAAAAGAAAAAAAAAAAAAAATATATATATATATATATATATATATATTATAAAGGTATAAACATAGGAAAAGGGATTAAAACAGTGCTGGACACATTGTAATCACTCATATGTACTAGCCATAGAAGCTTATATATAGACATTGTTCAGAAGCAAATATGTATTATCACGTATCGTATATATAGGAATACAATTTTTTAAGCAAGTTAGGTACACGTAATTACAGTAAAGCAGAACTTCCTGAATCTCTCTGAAGTAGCATTTGTGGTGTTCACTAAATCAGAATTCTTAATATCTCCTTCTGAAGCCAAGTGAAGATTTTAGAGCACTCAGAATCCACTGTACTGTAGCTCCACCAAAAATGGAGCCCTGTCTGCTGCAGTTACACAAAGTAGATTTTTCCTGTTGTCTCAATTTGTGCAGATATACCGAATTATGAGTAAAGACAAGATCAATTTTCAGGAGGAAAAATTACTTAGCTTTCGATCTTTGGGAAATTACCTAACTACTATTAGCATATTACATCTGTACTTTTAAATTTTTTCATCAATTCCAACTACGGCAATAAAATTCTCATGTGCAATTTAACGGCAGCATTAATGAAGTTGATTGGTCTATAACATGCAGGGTCAGTTTTATCACCCTTTAAAATACCTGAATTAAGATATTTTTATCTTAACCACTAAATGAAAGAACTACTTTACTGGATGTTCTCTAAGAAAAAAAAAAAAAAGAAGAAAGTTAGCCTAATTTAATTCTTGATAAGATCTTTAAAGCCTGAATGTCACAAACTGTAATAGAAAACCTACTTTTTAACTTAATTTCCCAAAAGTAACTGCAAAACCTCTGCAAATTCTATTCACTTTGAGTGTGATTTGTTCAATGCAGTGGCTTACACCAGGAAATAACACCCTTTGGGGCTACATTAACTCAAGTTGCCCAGATATTAAAAACTGTGGCCTCCTGCATTTTCCCTGCTGAGGAGGGGTAGAGGGTGCTTGCTGGTCTGAGGGAAGCTAAGAGTTTAGCTGGTAACCAAAAATATAATATATTAAGTAACTATCTCTTTAGTTATAGGTAAGGAAACTGAAGACATAAAATCATTTATAACTCAAGGAAATTCTATACACAGGGATACAAATAGCTCTAAGAGTAGAAGGACTATCTTTTAGTTGCCCTTCCCTCCTCGAACCTGGAGAAATGAATATAGACACTGTGAGACTCACTGATTCCATAACATTTGAAACTGAAAATGAAAGGAAAAAAGCATAGGCATGCCTAAGTCATGTGGTCCCTTATCTTTAGAGTAGTATTTTTTTTTAATTTTATTTATTTATTTGACAGAGAGAGATCACAAGTAGGCAGAGAGGCAGGCAGAGAGAGAGGAAGGGAAGCAGGCTCCCCGCTGAGCAGAGAGCCCGACGCGGGACTCGATCCCAGGACCCTGAGATCATGACCTGAGCCGAAGGCAGCGGCTTAACCCACTGAACCACCCAGGCGCCCCTAGAGTAATATTTTCTTCACAAACTATATTTCCAGTTAACTATATATGTTACATTACTTTTTCATAATCTAACATCCCAATTATTCTCTGGTTTAGGCACATTATACTATTTATTTTCCCTCAATACTAGGGTCTTTTTCCATTTTTCTGTTTTCTGTGACTCTGTTGGTTTTCTCCAATATCGTCCCCCCAACTCTTCTTTCTGGAAAATGCCCATGCAGGCAGAGTTTCCTTTGCAGAATGAACTACCCCTTCTTGGGTAAAACAATAGTAATTTCTTCAGCCTCTATTTTAAATTTTTATATAAAATGATCTTTTTCATGATTTTCTTTTCTACTACATGTGATTTCTAGAGTGCAAGAATCCTACCTTAAATGTGCTCATAGCTATCATTTCTAAAATATATTAGGTGTTCAGAGATTAAATGGAACTTTATTTTTTTTAATATTTTGGTTTTTTATTAACATATAATGTATTATTAACCCCAGAAGTACAGGTCTGTGAATCTCCAGGTTTACACACTTCACAGCACTCACCATAGCACATACCATCCCCAATGTCCATAATCCCACCACCCTCTCCCGACTCCCCTCCCCCCAGAATCCTCAGTTTGTTTTGTGAGATGAAGAGTCTCTTATGGTTTGTCTCCCTCCTGATCCCATTTTGTTTCATTTATTCCTTTTCCTACTCCCCAAACCCCCCCACATTGCCTCTCAACTTCCTCATATCTTGAGGAAATAGATACAGAATATTTCTGTATATGATGAAATATATGTATACATTAAATATCTAGAGAAGCATTATTAAATTTGAAAAAGTATAATTAACTCAAATAATAAATGAGTTTACCTGTGAAATTTTTAATACACATTAAAAGAAAAAAAGAATAATTAAAGAAAATTTAATAATTTCTTTTGAAATTAAAAAGACAAGAAAACGATGGAGAATATTTACAACCAATCAGAGATATAACTCAACAGAAAGCTGAGTCACAGTATGTTGTAATGCTAGCACCTTATCCAGAAGAACTATTTGGCAAGAGATTTGAAGCCAGCAGAACTGTTGGAACATTCCTGGGCTAGTTGGTTACTATGGAAATAAAAGCAAAAGTGAAACAGAGTGTTAAGGGTTTGGAGGGCTAGAGGAACAGCAGGAATTGCTTATTTCTTAAGTTTTGGGCAAAGACATTAGCTAAAAATCACCATCAGAATTCGGTCTGTCTCACAGGGGTGTTGTTGACAACAAGTCCTAAAAGGTTCCAGCAGCTTGATGTTCTTTAAACACGCACCTCTGTGAAATTATCTAACCAGTCAGAACTTATATTAAACTTTAATATTTTTATAATTAAAAAAAAAATCAGGGTTTGAATATCAACCTAAGAGTTATCTTTCTGTATGTATGTGTGTGTGTGTGTATATACACACACATACATTTCTGTATACATAGAGTAAAACAATTATTTGAAATATAGTCATTAAGTTCATTCTAAATTATTTTCACTCATTGTTTTACATGCATAAGAATACTTTGTATCACAACCAATTTAGACAAATTAAAACTCAAGGAGAGCTTTTAGAAAATTCTACCACAAAATACCTGTTATGCATCTTGAAAGTATTTTGTTTCTATCAGGTAATTAGATTTTATTATATAACATGTTAGACTATAGTATTTGAAAAAGAAGGTCTATGGAGATAGTCTTAAAAGAGATACATTGTGAATGACAAAGACTGAGTTACTACTTTATAGCTGAATCAGATGATTCAAAGCATATGTATGGTAGTTTTTCTGGGAGGTTATTACTTTGTTGGAATGCTCTACCAATTTCATTAATTCCTTATTTCAGTTTGAGAAGATACCATCCAAGTATGTTGCTATTGCAATCCATTAAGAGGTATTTTATTTAAGTTTTAATTTGCTATGAAATAGTATTTTAATGCAATAAAAAGTATGGCCCAATTTGCCATGATTCTGATATGGCTGAACTTAAATTATACATTTATCTGAGTTTTAATTACTGTGCAGCATAGCTTCAACATTTCTTTCCACTCATACTGGGTGATGTTGGCTTTGGGTCTAAAATGGTATGAAGCTGGAATTCCCAGCTAATCCCCACCTTCCTTAAACCTAACCCCTACCTTCACCAAAAATAGTAAAAACGTATTGAAAACATTCAAGACTATAACAAAATGGGATGCCTGGGTGGCTCAGTTGGTTAAGCATCGGACTCTTAGTTTTGGCTCAGCTCATGTTCTCATGAGTTGTAGGTTCGAGTCCCAGGTTGGGCTCCATGCTCAGAGGGGAGATTGCTTGAAGATTCTCTCCCTCAGTCCCTCCCCACACTCCCTTTCTAAAATAAATACATAAATCAAAAAAAAAATCAAACAAAACCCGAGTATAACAACAACAGAAACCAACATAACACTAGAAATTAAAACTATGATTTAACCTGCCCCAAGCATCTGAAAAGAACCTTACTTACACCATGACCATAAGTGTAGAGGTAAGAATTGTAATGAAGGGATGATGTAAGTCACCAACATCTGAGTCTTGCTCACCTGAAAGAAGATAGTCATTTGTTTCTCACAGTGCCCTTGGATTCTGGTGCTCATGGTCTCTGCCAGCCAAACTGAAAGTAATAATCTGTCTGCATAAAAGTGGAAATTTGAACCCAGTGGATGGCCTCCCACAGAAACCAAAATTCAGAAAGTTGGCAGCTGAGTGTCACTGAAGACTGGATCTTGACAAATGCCTATGAAGGAGACTTCAGACCCTTCAGAGTTAAACTCATTTATTCATTTATTTAAGACTTCAGACCCCACCAACACCACTCAAGAATCATATCAACCGTATTCAAACTTTGTCATTGCTATTAATATTTATTATGGTGATCTGTGATCAGCGATTACAACTTGCTGAAAGCCCAAATGATAGTTAGCATCTTTAAGGAATGTTTTAAATTAAGAATATGTACTTTTTTCAGACATAATACTATTGCATACTTAATAGTATTAATAGTACTATTGCATACATAATATATATATATATATATATATATTTATATATATATGGTTGAATATGCTGAATTTCACCTGAGACTAGTTAAGAAATGTCCCTTTTGTATTCTAAGGAATGGCTTACTACAAAGAACCACCCTTCCTCTTGTGACTTACCTTAAACCCTTATCCTAAACCTTATCTAGGATGAGGTCAGAAAGAAATCCTCCAATACCCTTCTTTAGGTCACAAATGATTAGCTGAATGGTTTGTCTCCACCAATTTGGCCAAAGTTCCTGCTAATTTTGATGTTATTTTTTGGAATGTTGGTAGGTTTGGTGGGGTCTGGAGCCCATGGCCAAGAAAAAAATTCTTGAGACCTTTTTGGTGCAAATTGGTGGTTTTATTAAAGAATGGGGAAAGGACCCTTGGGCAGAAGAAACTGCAGCACTGGGTTTTTGAGGAATGATTGATAATATACTTGAGAGTTGGGGTAAGGAAAAAGGGAGGTTTTCGAAAGAACTTTCATATGCTTAAGACTAGAGGCCTTGCTATGGTAAGGTTAAGGTCATTTTTTCTCTCTAGGAATGCGTTAACATTGAGATAGTGGGAAACTGCCTGCCTCAAGTATTTGTCAATGGGCTGCAGATTATTAGGACATTTCATTTTATCTGCATTTCCTTCTGGAAATTAGGTTATTAACAATATTTTTTTTTCTTGTAAATGGCTAAAACATTTGTAAACTGAGGGAGACTCCTGTTTTGCACGACTTTGACCTCTGTAAGTCAACCATTTGTTTTTTCCTTTCTTCGCTTTAGGGCCTCCAGGAGCACCTGAGGAAGGTCACCCAGATCCCATCTGGGAGTGGGGCTGTGTGGGGGGGTGGCAAAGGTCATCTTGTGCTTTGTCCTCAGCTTACCTTCTAGCCCCTCATCAATCTGACCTGATCACACTTTAGTCAGGATTCACCCCTCACCCAGGTCCTTGGACTTTGACATGTCTTCCTCCACTAGCTTAAGCAGCAACTAAAAGTAGGAACAGTCTCTCAGTACACAGCCCTCCCAAAAAGCAACCGACCCCAGAGGAGACATTCTCTGATCCACTTACCTATCAAAGCACATGTTTAGCCACACCCAGTTCTTTCCAAGCCGGTTTATGCAATCATATAATAGAAAATCCTTTCTGCTTGATCTGTAGGACACTTCTAGCCTTACAGTTGGAGGGTTCTCTGTAAAGTAATAGCCCTCTTCCTATTTCAGTGGTCTTTTTGAATAAAGTCTCTCCTAACCTAAATCCAGATTTGCTTTCTTTTCTTTTCTCTTCTTTTCTTTCCTTTTTTTCCTTTTTCTTTCTTTTTCTTTTTCTTTTTTTTTTTTTTTTTTTGACAAAGCTAGGAGAAATAAAGAAAACGTCAGCCTAAAAATTTTAGGTATTGCTAAGAGGAATGTTAAATCAGAACAGATGTTATATAAAAGCAAACAAAACAGTTTTTGAGCTCAATAAGAACTCCCTACAACAAAAATATTTTCCAAGTGGGAAACATGAATTAAAAAAATAAATAAATAAAATCACTAAAAGGAAATACAAATGAACAACTCACAGAGAGAAATCAGTGTTTATGTGTGTCCTCTCTCCTAGTGCCCATGCTCTGTGGTCCCACTGTCTAGTAGCTTTAAATACAATGAGGCATGGATTGCTTATGAATGTGGGCTCTAGTCCCAGTTACTTCTCTGCACTCCAGACTCAACAGAGCTAGCTACTTGCTTGGTTTCTCCATTTATTAACTGCAAAGAATCTCCGATTTCCCAAGTCCAGAACAGAACTGTTCACTTATGCAGCTCTTTTCCAAAGCCCTTCAACAGAAGGGCTCCATCTAGAAACTGTAGGCTGGTTTTCTTAATCGTTGAGGCCCCAAATTTTGGGAGTGATTTTTATTTTTATTTCATAATTCAGTTCATGCATAAATCCCTCCGTGTCTGTATATAAAGCATTTATATCAGGTCAGGCTAATTCTTGAAAGGTCCCCCAATAATGTGTCCGTGATTGAAGGAGTGAGATTGATACCAAGCGAAGGTCAAGGAAAGCTTTATTTGGTGCCAAGCATCAAGAATCAAACTGACCGGCCAGGGCCATCTCTTACAAAGAGTTGACCCCTCCCAGCCTCACTAACTTTTATAGAGCAAAGGACATGTGTTTGAACCTGGCCACACACAGGTGGCCAATGAGATTGTACCATACAGAGAAAGCTGCACAGTCATGTTAGGTCCCATATGGGTGACCAATTGAATTACAATTCACCCCATAGTAGCTATTTGAACTAGCCTACCACCTTGGTCAGAATTGGTGCCCAAAAGTCACCTAAAGGGCGGGGCCCACACTCCTTAGTAGCTAGGGAGACAGTATGCTGATTGGATGTCTCCACCTGGCCCGACTCATCCCTGCATTTGGGCTATTATCTCCACCTGACCTGACCCACCCTTGCATTTGGGCTTTGTTACCTGGGACTGGTTTCCCGGACTTGCGTTTAAGTAAGTTCCGGGGTTGGGGGGAGCAGAGTCAGTTTAAATTTTACTGCATAAACAACAAAATCACTGTTTAACCAGATGGAATCGCTCTGGCTAAATAGGCCCTTACATTCTCTTGATCAGCCTCTAAGACTGGAGGCCAAGCCACCACGTTTCTCATCTGAACTACTTGAGTGACCTCCTTTCTGGTCTCCCTGCTTCTTTGCTGCCCCTGTTCTTTTCTCTCCCTATAAAGCTGACAGAATCTTCTTTGAAATTGCATATCAGATCATATCACGCCTTTCTTCAAGACTCTCCTTTTAGTCACTGAGTAACAGCCAAAGCCCTTACCAAGATCTGCACTGACCCATCTATCACTCCTAAGCTCTCCCTGAACACAGGGTTCCATCTGCCCCTCAAACCCACCTGGCTTATTCTTGCCTTAACGACCTTGTCTGAGCACTGTCAACATACCATACATTCCACATAAAATAACTTTTCAGTTTTTACATTCCCGATGTGTCATGCAGGGATTTTGTATTTTTCATAGTTAACGGTAAAATGGAAAACAGCACACATAAGTGGAATGCTCTCATTTTTAATAATAGTAATGCATCGGTGACCTAATGGAATATTAAGGTTGTTTTTCCTCTACAAAAGTATACAATATTGAGAAAGTATTGAGTTTTTTAAAGAGAGGATTGGCAATTATCTACAAAGAAGTAACAGAGTAAACACAACAAAGAACAGCAAAAAAAAAAAAGCAAATCAGATTCTTTCTCTAAATGTATTTAATCAAAGTTTTTAGTGTCTTTAAAGCAACAAATATAAAATACATATTTGGAAAAAACACAGATTTGTCTTCTACTAACAGATGACCTTGTCATAGAGGACAGTAAGTCATACAATGACAAACAGTAGATGTCTTAAATACGGAAAAGTCAAAAACAATTACCTTCTATGAACTACACAGTTGACATAGTTTCGGAATGTTGGTGAGGTCAGGAGTCAGCAGCCCAAGAGAGAATTCATGAGGTATCTTTGGTACAAAAAGGTGATTTTATTAAAACAAGGGACAAGACCCCTGGGTAAAAAGAGCTGTTTGCCCTGTAGATGTGAGAAATGGCTGATTGTAGACTTGGGAGTAAGGGAGGTAAGGACAAAGGGAGGAGTCCAGAAGGACTTTCATGTGCTAATGAAGACACTCTTGATACTGGAGGACTTGCTATTATCAAACTAAGATTGCTTTTCCTTCCAGCTAAGCATTAACATTAAGTTTCCTGGAGGAATGCCACCTGTATCCAACGCAGGAGTGGGGAGAAGGAGGGTGCAGGGTGACACCTTGTACTTTGTCCTCAACTGGCCGCCTGCTCCCTCAATCACAGTGAAGCTGAAAATCACACTGTTGGAGTGTCCAGCATCTAAGCCAGAGCAGACACCTGGGTAACATGTTAGAGTGTCAGCTCCCACAAGTGAAAGTCCTAAAATTAAATCCCTGAAGATTCAAGACTAGAAAACAGAGAAATGTCTAAGTTACAAACTTACACTGAGCTTTGCTGGAATATCGTTTTTATAATTTAATTGTAACCCTAAAAATAAGTTTGAAGATAAGAAGTAGGGAACTTCTAGTACTTAATTATGTCCTAAGTTTAATTTAAGCAATTGTGGAGATGCACTAAGTCTCAGACTAAATAGGGGTACCTGGGTGGCTCAGGTGGTTAAGCAGCTGCCTTTGGCTCAGGTCATGATCCCAGGGTCCTGAGATCAAGCCCCATGTTGGGCTCCCTGTTCAGTGGAGAGCCTGCCTCTCCCTCTCCTGCTCCCCTTTCTTGCGCTTTTTCTCTCTCTCTTTCAAATACATAAGTAAAATCTTACAAAAGAGGCACCTGGGTGGCTCAGTGGGTTAAGCCTCTGCCTTCGGCTCAGGTCATGATCTCAGAGTCCTGGGATCGGGCCCCGCATCGGGCTCCCCGCTCAGTGGAGAGCCTGCTTTCCCCCCTCTCTCTGCCTGCCTCTCTGCCTACTTGTGATCCCTCTCTCTGTCAAATAAATAAATATTAAAAAAAAAATTTCTCAGGCATAATAATGTCACTGCATTTAATATAAAATCAGGTCTCCTGGGTGTCTGGGTGGCTCAGTAGGTTAAGCCGCTGCCTTCGGCTCAGGTCATGATCTCAGGGTCCTGGGATAGAGTCCCGCATCGGGCTCTCTGCTCAGCGGGGAGCCTGCTTCCTCCTCTCTCTCTGCCTGCCTCTCTGCCTACTTGTAATCTCTCTCTGTCAAATAAATAAATAAAATCTTAAAAAAAAAAAAAGTCAGGTCTCCTGTGATCATTATTTGTCACATTCAAGAAAGTTTCATATGTCTTAAACATTTTTAAGTTCATCCAAAGAATGTCT
The DNA here is from genome assembly GCF_022355385.1 of Mustela nigripes. Classification (NCBI taxonomy): domain Eukaryota; kingdom Metazoa; phylum Chordata; class Mammalia; order Carnivora; family Mustelidae; genus Mustela; species Mustela nigripes. Next base: position 99,665,032 of record NC_081560.1, on the reverse strand, counting down.
GAGAAAATTGTATCAATAGGTTATCTTGGAAATGGCATTTTCTTTCTCTAAGTCATTTGTTGGCACAGATCCTATTTACAACAAAAAATTAGAAAATGGGATTTTTACATGTTGCTCAATTCTTTTTCTATAAATATGGATGGAATCCTCTACTGTGCATAAAGTAACAATTTGTATGTTCAAAAATATTTTCCCAAAACATGTTATGAATCTGTATTTTGGATCACAGCAGCGAATTACACAAAGGTGAATGTTGAACAGAAATTACTACCATAATTTCAACCATGTTAGACAACTTTGGAGAATGTACTAATGGAGAGAATAAATTGTCTTCTTCAAAGCAGGCTGGTTGGGAATGAAAGAAAAAGTAAAAAAAAAAAAAAAGTAGTCTCCTGCTCAAAGGGTCTGGACCTTCAAAAGCCACAAATCCCAGTAAATAGGGCTAAAATGTGCCCACAGGCCTCTGTGATTGGACCCAGGGAAGACACCTCCTTATTATCCATCTGATACATGGAAACCATGTCAATATATTATGTAAATTATGTGTGCAGGATAGTATCCGTACTAGCTCGAGTAATTCCCAGCAGATTTTTAATTCCTTTTAATTCTTCCCACCAACAAACCTTTGGACCAAACTGAATACTTCCTATACTGTAATCTATAAGAAAAGTGAACAGTAATTTAATTGACTGCTTTAAATCAGGGTGACTTGATTCAACCACCTGTCTTGTACTCTCATTTTACCTGGACAGGTCCCCTTGGCATGAATATGACAAACGGATATGGGGATGGGATGCTTTTTTATGGGCTCTGGGTCTTCCTCTTCTCTCAGGATAACAACGACAACAACAACAATAACAAACAAACAATAGAAACAACAACAATAAAAATCAGACAAACAGGTTCGTGTGTCCTGACACTGTGGAAACAGTGGGTGAATACAACGCCACGTGGGATTGGTTACAACCGGAAATTATGGCCTGCTGTCTATCCTCTATCACTTGTCTCCGTGCTCTCCAGTTTTGCTGCTTTGTCAGATCTATCCTTGCTTGAAACATTGCCTCCAAAGCGGTAAGTCCTCTCTCATGGGTTTCCTTTCTCCTAGGATCCAGTCAGAAGCAATGGAGAAAGGACAGACCCTCATTATGTCCCCAAATCATCTGACTTGGGGAGATAAGTTGTTTATGCTAATATGGAAAATCAAGCCTTTCCTCTGGCTTGGTTTGGTAATTCAAAAATAATCGATATCTAATCTAAACTTGTTACGACATTTGTATTTCTTCTTCGAAGAGGGAGCAAATCATAGCAATATTATGCAGGGAAATTGGGACACTTGAGTTGACAACTATTTTATCTTTATCATCCTCAGACTGATTTTTTTTTTTCTGATCATCTTAGAGAAAAATTTTAAAATACTTATGAAGTAGCTTTCTAGTGATATCTTCTATATAAAAATTTTTTTAAAAACAGTTTTCTTAGGAAAGTAATGCACAGAAGTAAGAATAATGCTAGGGGAAATACAATTCCATTAGCTGGAGATGATACCTGTAAATATAGTTTCAAAATATCAGTCTTCTGAAAATCGCCAGAGTTACCCCATGTATAGAACACTAGCTTATTCCCCTAGTGCCTTAATTGGTTATCCACTGTTGTAAAAACACAAACAGGTGGTCACCAGAGCGGAGGTGGGTGGGAGTGGGGAAGTAGGTGATGGGGCTGAAGGAGGGAGGGCACCTGTCTGATGAGCACCGGGTGACAGAAGGAAGTGTTGAATCAGCAGATTGTACACCTGAAACTCATATAACACTGTCTGTTAACTAACTGGAATTTACCAAAATAATAATAATAAACAAAGCTCAGTTAACGCACCCTTTTTTGAAGCTATCTGAAGTAAAGATGTTTCAACAATTTAGCCCCCCCCACCAAAATGAATAAAGTAAGGGTATTTAAAACTTTGTTACCACCACACCTTTTCCAATGACTTCAGGGATGAACTCTAAAGAATTTTAATTAATTTTAATGTGAAATAAAGCAATCAGTTCATACTTGGATATATCCCATCTTCTCCAAACACATAACATTGATAGATTAAACATAAAAAATAAGCAAAAATGCATAGCTGGGCTCATATGTAAGAAAATGCTCCAGTGTACCCTAGACAGAGGGGAATGCAGGTGGTAAAGAGTCAGAGGGATGATCCGTGGGGGGTCTGGGACAGGAATCAGCAGGTGGCCTGAAAGTTCAGATCTGTAGTAGGAGACTCACAGTGGCTCACACACCCCAGGAAGCCTGGGCAGGTCTCCTGGGCTAGAGATCCCTCATGAAAGGGGCAAAAGAGGTTGAGGAGGAGAACTACTGCTTATTCCTAACTGCTATTTCTTCTGCACAAAGCTTGGGCTTATGGAAGCAGGATTAAGACTTATTATTAAATGTACCTGCCTGATAAACCACTGTGTTATCAGAGCAGACCTCAAGTGGGTTTTAAAGAAACCACTAAGTAGAGAGTACAGTGGCCTGTGTAAGTCATAAATTTCTTTCCTAATATATCTGTAAGAAACTTTGTGGCCAGACTCAGTCAAGGTCCAAAACGGCAAGTGTGTTTGGCCATCCCTACTCTGTGGCTTCTGGCTCTGGGTCCAGGGTGGTAATAACATTTGCATTCATCTCCCAGCTAGTGGGAGAAATGTGGAAGCAAAACAAAACAAGACAAAACTTAAGATTCTATTTAAGATGTCAGGGGAGAAAAACTTCTCCTTTACCCTCTTATGTTTTGTAAGTCGGCTTTGAGAATTAAGTTTACCAAAAAACTCCCCTCTCAAAACAAAACAAAACCACAAAACCAAACCAAAAACAGAAATATGGAGGAAATCAATTCAGATTTATTTACGTTTTTATATGTACAGGAGTTCACAGTAAAGAAGTGAAATTCAAGGTTTTTAGATGTGAGAGCATCTATACTCTTTTAATAAAGGAAAGAGGGTTTGGGCTTCAAAGAACAATAAAGTGTGAGGAAGTGCTTAGGAAACACATTAGGGAGCTAAGAGAAGATTTGAGTTGTTCTAGTAAAGTTTGTTTAAACAGATTTATCATCTTCACTAGTAAGGAATGTTGTTCTCATCTTGTACAGGAGGTTGGGGAAATGCACGCTACGCTCACAAAGGAAAATTAATGCACTACTTCTAAGCCGATAAGGGTTGGAGGGGGAAGAGAAGTCTTCCCGTATCGTTTTATTCTTAACTGCTTTCAGCTCAAAATAATATTTTGCCTATTTTGGTATAGCATACGTGATCCACTTTAAAGAAAGGAGCCAGAAAGTTTCAATTCACATTCAATTTTCCCTAACTTATTCATGTTTTCAGCAGCAGCTAACAAGAATGTCCTAAAATTGAGTATTGGGCTGGGCTGCCATGGATTCAGCTAAGAGTGGGTAGGGTGAGTTTGTAGGGAGTGTTCTGTTTCTAAAAGGAAGAGTGACGACATGGACAGTGGGAGACAGCTAGCTCTTTCCACCACAATCTGTTACCCCAGCCATCCAAAGTTTCATTCCCTCACACATTCACCCTTACCAAGGACCTGGACATTCATGCTCTAGAGAAAAGGGAGCAGATGCAACTATAATCTGCTTTCTTAGGGACTGGGGTGTGGGCGGCAAGGAAACAGATACTTTAGCCTGAGAAAGGGCTGTCCTTTGCCAAGCTGTAGCAAATGTCTATTAAAACAGTCACTTTAACAATTTGGAAGATGGATAGATCATGCTACCAAGAGCCTCAAGCTGTAGAGATAGGGAGAAGCAGAACGCCTGTGGATACTGGGTGTTCCTTTGCTGCTTTGAGCAATATACTACAAGTGAGATCTACCCTGAGGAGGAATGGCCAGTTTGCAAACTGGTGATTGAAAGGACAGCTTCCACCGAGCAGGGCGGCTCACCTCTCGTGGCCCTGAATCTAAATCCACTGAGAGGGGGCCTCGCACAGAACAGTCAGTACCCTGGACAACAGAACAGGACCTACTCAGAGGCTTCCCCAAAGCTGTCCCTTCCTTTAAGACTAGAAGAACCAGTCCAAATGCAAGGTGAGCATTCCCCTCCGAGCCTGTCCTTTCAGAGGGTCCCACGCTTAGTTATTAACAAATCAAGGAAAGGAAGGGTGAGCCATGCAGAGGCCAGTTAATAAAAAAAGAAGTTTGCTAAGTTCAAAGTCAAAATACAGAGTAAAGCTGAGTGTTGTTATTTTGGTTATCATAACATGACTCAAAAATAGAATCTCAGTAATATTTTTGAAGAATTCTATGGCACATGAAAAGAAAGCTTGGCCTCAATAAGCAATCCACAGACTCCCTAATGGGATGAGCAAAAGGAGGGCATCTCCTGAAATGTGCTCTGTAGACAGAAGGCTCTGGAGGGTGTTGGATAATGGGGACTTGTGGAAGAAAGTCAGCTAACCCCCACCGCTCTCTCTCACACCACGGTCGGAAGCTTCTGAGGCTGCTTCCTCTCTTTGCCGTGTGATTGGTCCCAGAACTCTTGACAACAGTCACAGAGCTACAGATATACAAGTTCCTTCAACCTTTGTCTTCAGCAGTGACCAGGGGAGTTTGCCTCAATTTTTTGTGTCCTGCTCTCATAGGCATTCAGTGGGACCTAAAGTAGATCTAGAAAGTGATGCTAGATGGCGAGAGACTTTAAGGCGACATATACAAAGTGAAAACAGAAAATCACTTTAAATTTTTGTAAGAAAATATAAGAATATTTCATGAGTGCAGGTTAGGGGATAACTTCTAAAACATGATCCAAAAAGCAAATAAAATAAAATGAGAATTTGATATGCTTGACTCATTAATAATTAATGCCCATGCTACATAAAGAGCCCACAAACAGAAGTTAAGCATGCCACAGATAGGCAGAATATGTGCATAAAAAATAAATAGGCAATGGACTTGTATTCAGAAAATAGAATAACTATGAATCCTTAAAAAATAAAGTCAGCTTGGGCTCCTGAATGGCTCAGTGGGTTAAGCTCAGGTCGTGATCTCAGGGTCCTGGGATTGATCTCTGCTCATCGGGGAGCCTGCTCCCCACCTCTCTCCTACCTCTCGGCCTACTTGTGTTCTGTCTCTCTCTGTCAAATAAATAAATAAAATCCTTAAAAAAAACCCCAAAAAACAAATAGAGTCACCTAGAGAAAAATGGACATAGATCATCAATAGTCTAATCAAGAACATAAAAACACACAGGGCTACTGAATAGCTTCAAAGTTTACCAATCTTAGCAGCGAGCACTTAAAAAAAAAAAAAAATGTGGAATATAATTGGCAATATTTTAGAAGTCAGCCTAGTACTAAAATATGGAGAAGGGAAGGAAATATAGATTTCATTCTGCTATGCATAGCCAACACTTCCATTTCTAGTAACATGGACCTTAAGAAAACATGGCCATGAGCATAGAGTGGTATGTAGAAGCCTATTCTTGCCAACATTATTGGTAAAAAAGAAAAATGAGAAAAAATTATCATCCATCTGTGAGGGAAGGGATAGATAACTTGAGCCATATTCCTCGAATGGAATGCAAGTACAGTTAAAATAAACCAAACTACCTGTACCAATATGTGTTAATCTTGAAAAACATGATCAGTTAATATGAACTGCATAGTACCATCCTTACAGAATGACAGAAGAATAACACATATATCCTTAGAGTAATATTGTGAGGACATATACATCAAGAATATTATTTTTCTCAGGGCACTTGGGTGGCTCAGTCAGTTGTGTCTGCCTTCAGTTCTGGTCATGATCTCGAGGTCCTGGGATCAAGCCCCATATTGGGCTCCCTGCTCAGTGGGGAGTCTGCTTCTCCTTCTCTCCTCTCATGTTCTCTCTCTCTGTGTCTCTCAAATAAATAAATGAAATCCTTAAAAAAATACTATTTTTTTTTCTGCAGGGAAAGAATGGCACACACAGCTCTCTGTATTAGTGATATTTTTATTTTTTAAAAAATAAATAAGGCAAATGTTAGTTAATAAACAGGGCAATGGAAGTAGCAAGATCTGCCAAGATGTAAATACTGCCTAATGAAAACAGTGATAATAATAATAACACAGTAATAGTAACGATTACTCAAGGAATACAGATCCTGAAGCCACCTCCCTAAGCCATAAAACACTGAATACCCCCTTAACTTTTGTATCTTGGGATCTTCAAAGAAACCTCAGCCACACTGAGATGTTTCTCCTCTCCTTTCAGTCCATGCCAAGGATAGCTGGTCTGACTCTGTAAAAGAAAATCTAAATATAGTAATTCATACAGATAAAATACCACATATGTTACATATGTTTAGTTACTTAGCATTTTTGAAACTATGTTCTAGATATAATTTTTCTTTTTCTTTTCATAAATTCATAACTAAAACCCATTCTTTGCATATCCAAGTTGCATGACATTTTAACCATGAAGCATAATCACCAATTGTCAAATATAAAATACGAATTTTTTGAAGGCATTAGGGTGCCTGCCCATTATTCTCTCTGTCCCGGGGTCATCCTCTTCATCCTGAAGGGGCAAAGAGAAGATGCACTTCCAGGATATATCATCACACACTGTCCATCCTTGTAAATGAAATATCTTCTGGAGACACTGAGTTATCCAGTGAAAAGTTATTTTGAAGGGGAAAAAAAAAAAACTATTCAGAAAATCTAAACAATTGACCAGCATATCATATAGTATGTACCTGAGCAGTATCTATCAGAATTAGGTAATAATGCATAGAAAGCTAACAAATATATGTAAATGAGTAGATTCATATAAATATTTTGCTGCCTTAATGTGAAATAATTTATAGAGACAACTTTCCAGCTGGAATGAAATGATCATTTTTTTCCTCTGGAGTTAAGGTGGAGACTGAAATGGTGTTCTCCACAGTGGTCATCACTGCCGAACAATTCACCCTGACCTTCATTAATGTCTCTGCTCTACTGGCAATATTTACAACTATCGAAGCGAGTCTTTTTCTTGCTGACATAACAATTTCATGGGTGGTAGTACTACCCAGAACAGGAGGACATTAAGACTAACTTCCAGAGGCTTTATTTTTCTTCAAGTGAATCCATTATGAAGAGAATTTAATCCCTTACTGATTCTAGAATTACAAAGCATAGTACTTATGTAATGGAATTATGCTAAACTACTAATTATCTGTTGTACATTTGAAACTTAAACAATTTCATTTTCCATAATCACTTTTTTTCTCATTTCAGTTTCAGTAACTAAATGCACTTGTTAAAATGACATTATAAAGAAATCTTTGGGGAGAAAACTGATTCCAAAGATTTAAATTTCCATCTATGAAAAAAAAAATAATAATTTAATGCTAATATTGTCTGATATGTTGTGTTTATTTCCCATAGACAATTTCCTATTTACATGATAGAGGAATACATTAATTTTCAAAGTGGATATGAAGTTACTGAATTGAGGACAGTCAGATTTTTACAGGGTTATTATTTACTGGTGTCAAGTTGAAAAATATATTTTAGAAACTTATACAAAAGTGTTTTGGGTCATCATTTATTGTATTACTGCACAAATGTGGTTTTAATTTATTCAAAATGAAGAGAGAATTATGACTTTAACATTTGTTTATGGATGATAGTGTTCATATTTTAGATAGAATTATTTCTTTTTTTAAAGATTTTATTTATTTATTTAACAGAAAGAGAGATCACAAGTAGGCAGAGAGGCAGGCAAGGGGTGGGGAGTGGAAGCAGACTCCCTGCTGAGCAGTGAGCCTGATGCAGGGCTCAGTCCCAGGACCCTGAGATCATGACCCGAGTCAAAGGCAGAGGCTTAACCCACTGAGCCACCCAGGCGCCCCTAAATAGAGTTGTTTCTAATCTTGCCTTATGTGTATATATTCAGTTGTTCCTACCATGTAAAACTGATGATACCTAAATTCCAGAGTTCTGAGGACTAACTCCATGTTATTATGCAGCTGAGATGAGAAATATTTAAAATTACCGTGTACATTTGGAGTGATCACTTACATTTCCAAGACTTTCTCTTATCAGTTACTGAGATCCAGAAAATTTTGTGTGACCTATTCACTCCAGTGTTTACCAGGAAACACATTTTAATTTTGTATTAATAGAATTGTTTTCTTTTTACTAAGTAATTAAGATAAAAAATCCTATCATTTGGTAAGTGCCATTTGTAAAGTATTTACTGTCTCTCAATGCCTTCATATACATAGATATACTGTCTCTATTATTTAAACTCATAAGGTAAGTATTAAGTGCATTTTACAAACAAAATCTTGAACAAGAATAAAGCTAAAATGGCTACAGGCCACAGGTGGCAAATGGCTAGAGCTGTGACATTATCCCCCTTGTTTATCTGGCTCCTCTGTCTGTGCTCCTTCCTTTCCATCACATTGAGCACAAGACACAAGGTCAGTCCTGACCAGGGTAGCCACAAATCTTGCATGTGTCCTCTCTTCTCCAACATAGTTACACAGATAGAGTAGAGCTCTCATGGGAACCACGGAGGCAATTTAGGATCTGAGGCAAATCTTGTGTGCGTGCCTGAACAGTCATTAAAGGAGTAGAAATATGTGCCTACAATACTTGAGCTAAAATATTTGGGACCAGGTGTATTTAAAAAATCATAATGTTTCAGCTATTAGAAACATAATAAACATTTCTTATGGGGATTGGTGGAAGGAGGCTCTAATCAGACATCAATATTTCTGCAGAGAGATGCATGAATCTTCATGCTAAGTAAGATAAATCTTCCAGATAGATTTGTTTCATTTTAAATAAGGTTTATGTACCAAATAAGCTATTTACAATGTTCACATTGTCTCCTTTTTTTTTTTTTTTTTTTTGTTCTAACTAGGCTCTATACCCAACCGTGTGGCTTGAACTCACGACCCAGAGATTGAGTTGCATGTTCTTAAAAAAAAAAAAAAAAAAGAGTTGCATGTTCTACCAACTAAGCCAGACATGCATCCCATATTGTCTACTATTTTTAATTTTTTAAGATTTTATCTATTTATTTGTTCGAGAGTAGAGCGAGCATGAGCAGGGAAGTGGCCGAGGGAGAAGCAGACTCCCCATTGAGCAAGAAGCCTGAAGGGGGGCTGGATCCCAGGACCCTGAGAGCATGACCTGAGCTGAAGGGAGCAGACAGTTAACTGAATGAGCCCCCCAGGGGCCCCCCACCCTCCACTGTCTTCTTTTTAAATTTCAGACTTGTGGGTAAGAGTGACAGTTGCTGCAGAACGTCAGGATTGTGTGGCAGTGCAAACATGGACTGATCCACCTTGTCCATACATCTGTGAGTCAGGATTGTGTGGCAGTGCAAACATGGACTGATCCACCTTGTCCATACATCTGTAAGTCAGGATTGTGTGTCAGCGCAAACATGGACTGATCCACCTTGTCCATACATCTGTAAGTCAGGATTGTGTGTCAGTGCAAACACGGACTGATCCACCTTGTCCATACATCTGTGCTACTGCCAGGGTTTGGCCACAGTTTGATCGAGTTTGACCCAACCTAAAAGTTTCTTTGCCCAGATAGTTATACGTAAACAAAGCAAAGCAAAAAATACGACTTTTTGCATCCTTAACTGGTATTTTATAAATTAACAATTCTTCAAAATGGTTCACAGTTATAATTTATTATATGCACAGATATTTTAAAATAGATATCATACTCATAATATTCTGTTGAAACTGAACATATTGAGAACAACTATTTGATGACAGAGTCTCATTAACTATCATCTGCGTGGACCTATGTTGAGATTATTTGCAGATATACTCAATGTTGGTCTTATAATTTTTGGAACTTAATCAGATTCTATGGCAGAATCTGGATTTGCTGCCACAAAAATGCATTTCTGTTTTTCTTTCAGTCTTACTGGCTAGGCCTTTGAAAGAGTCCTTTCTCCAACTTAAGTAACATCCTTATCAGATTTTTCTGTTTTGTTCTAAATGACTGGCACATACGGTAGTAGGAAAATTTGGTAGAAACATATATATGCTCTATGTGTACTCTACTCACATATATTAACATTGCTATAAAAATGTCTGGTACCACAGACCAAGATTCTGAATTTTTTGACACTGAATCATATTAAAAGCTTTTAAACAGCAAATTTATTTCAGTACTATAAGGATGATGTGGCATCATTTCATTATTCCAGAGTAAAATAAAACAGAAAAATCTCCCCAGTCTTAGGGTTCAGTTTGGTTTTTGTGGGCTTTGGAGATAACTCATTATCATTTTAATCTACCAGAATGACTTGTTTTCTCATTACAAAAAATGAATTTGCTTTTTGCTCAATTCTGTAAATTTCCAAAATATTTTACACGTGTACATACAAAAAGTACAAGATAAATTAATTTTATTCTCTCCTAGAACTTTTATTTTTTAAAGATTTTATTTATTTATTTATTTGAGAGAGAGAAGCAGAATAAGAGAGCATGAGAGGGCAGAAGGTCAGAGGGAGAAGCAGATTCCCCATGGAGCTGGGAGCCTAATGTGGGACTCGATCCCAGGACTCCAGGATCATGACCTGAACGGAAGGCAGTTGCTTAACCAACTCAGCCACCCAGGCACCCTCTCCTAGGACTTTCAAACAATGCTACGATAATTTTCACATGGAGATAGTTACCATTAATATTTTAATTAAGCCTGATAATTGATAATATGGATAACTTTCCTGAACAGAGTGCCATAATTTTTTTTTTTTAATTTTATGAAACAGCAACAGAAAACACACATCAGAGGAAGCAAAAGACTAGGGGACACACACACCAAGAAGGAAATGCAGTTATGAACCTATTGACCAAATATTTATTTGTTTTCCTTGCTAAATTCACTCAATTTAGTAATTATCAATTTCTAAAACCCTAAGCCCATTAAGTCTCTTCATTTTATCTTTACTCTGACCTAAGACATCTGTATATTTATTAGGTTATAAAGAAAAAAAAAAGCAGGAGGAGGGGCCGTCAAGACCTAAAAAGAGTCCAGTGTATCTATTTCTATAGCGTCTTCTCTTGAGTTTTGCACTGGGTCTGAAACTAAATTCCTAACATTGGTACATCTATATTCCATGTCAATATATTCCAAAAGCAGTCGACTGCCATTATCCCCTAGACTGAGGCTAAAATTGCAATACTCTTTCCCTACAAAGACAGCCCTGTTGATAATAGTCACACAGCTCAAGATGCATTGTATCAATGGGAAAAGAATGAGCACATTAGGCTGTCAGTGTTTTCAATGCAGACCATAACAAATTTAACAAATTTAACACTTTAACAGGCAAACAAATTTATTTATTTTTTTAAAAGGAGTTTATTTATTTATTTATTTATTTGACAGAGAGAGAGATCACAAGAAGGCAGAGAGGCAGGCAGAGAGAGGGGGAAGAAGTCTCTCTGCAGAGCAGAGAGCCCGATGCAGGGCCCAATCCCAGGACCCTGAGATCATGACCTGAGTGGAAGGCAGAGGCTTATCCCACTGAGCCACCCAGGTGCCCCCAGACAAACCAATTTAACAGAAAAACAAATTTAAGAAACAAGAAATTTAATAAATTTAACAATCCAAGCCCTCTGGCTACTTGTAGTATTTGCTCTCATTGGCAACAGGGTCCAACAAATTTACCCCAGTCCCAGTGAGGATGAGCATGTATATTCCACAACTCGATGTCATTTCCACACCAGACTTTTTGTACAAAGAATGCACCGACCCTCATCCTCCTTGACTCTTCACGGTGAGAGGCTTGATTCCTTTCACATTCCTCCTCCGTGATCATTTACTAACAAACACACCCACGGCTTGGTGTCCTACCAGAAAAGATGGCTAATGAGATCTAAATAGTCATAAAAGGAAAATTCCCATGAACTAGATAAATACAAGAATTATAAACGTGATGAACAGGAATAAGATGCTACAGAAATTGATATTGCCAAGCGTATCATTTCAGCCACATTTCAATCCTCATAACAATTACTTAGAATCAGCAACAACGCACAGCTAATCAGCTGCATCTGTTCATCCTCACAGCTGTTATCCCGGAAAAAAACACCACTGTCCTCCGCACTCAGCTCCGAGCACGCTGTGATTGTAATGAACACCTATCCTGATGAGGAATACAGCCTAACGTCTTGGAGAAAATTCAAATGGAGGTTCCTAGTGAAAGTCAGAGATACGTAGTTACCAAGGAGACTAGCTTGGAAGGTAATAAAATGGTTTAACTTCAAGCTATATAAGTTTATTTTTTTTTTTTATCAGAATCAACTTCCTATTCATTTTACTCCTCGAAAATGGTTAGAAAGCAAAATAAAATTACAAGTAATGGAAGCCAATGTGCATTTAAAGTCCTAAATAATTTAGTTATTCACACATTCATATTGAAGAAGATACGTTTTTCTCTAGCCTTTACTCATACTTTCAGCCATATATACATATGCCCTCTTAGTTATTAAGGGAAAACACAAAAATGGCAGGAAAATGCAAAGTAGTAATTAACCAGTTAAAACTACTATAAGGTGTTGAAAGAACATTTAACAGGGAGAACTCACCTAATCAGGAAGTTCAAAGGTTGATTGCTTTCTTTGAAAACATATCATTTAAGCAAAATCTAAGTGGGAATCTTACTAAGAAAAACGAGTAGGAGTAACATGGGAAAAGTCCTAGATGGAAAGAAGCGTGGGATTCCCATTTTAAGTAGACCTGAGTATGGTCAAAAGGACAGTGGAAAGAGGCCAGGTGAGGAGACAGAGCATGGCTCACCTGTTTACCCTCCTGTATGGTTTGGGGCTTTATCCTAAGAACAATCAGAAACCCACAAGAGTTTAGGAGTAAGGGGATAGCCATTATTTCTGGGAAACTCTATTTTGAAGAATATGTGACCTCTCCCAGTCTAAATATGTCCTCTGAATATCTCCACATAGTCCATGGAAATTCCTCAAATGCCCATTCTCTATTTCACCTTGTCTGCCACGTGAACTCCTGTGTTGTCTTCTTAACCTGCTTCCTGACCTCTCACTGTCCACAGGGCAGTTGATTGGGAAGATTAATCTAACCCTCTTCCTCTTTTTCATGTGCTCTCTGGGCATCATGTCATTCAGATGCTGCATGTCGTTCTTCTTGGAAATCTGACTCCCCTGAAGACTCTTCCTTCTGCTCTGTCTTAGGTCTCCTAACTCCGATGCAAAATACAGCATCAGCTAGATGTTCCCGTCTCACTTTCCAGACCTACCTTTTATTTTCTGTGGCGCTCTGCAGATTCATTTGAAAACTCAGATTTGACGTTACTCAGTTTTATTTCCTAAACTTCAAAAAATACCAAAAAGTCTCCAAGGAACTCTCAGAGTATTCATCTCCAAGTTCTATGTGGTTTGACCTTAATGTATTCCTCTGGTCTTGTTCGCACAACCCCCCGCCCCCCGCTTCCCTGTGATTTCGTTGCATTCCTTTAGCTCCCTCACCCTTTTTTCAGTCTTTGCTAATGTCTCAGCCTGTGAAGATCCTAATTATGCAACGTGCGTTTTTAATTAAGCCTCTGGTTTCACATGGAATAAGAAAAGCCACCATGTATCGAGGCGTTGCTCTGAGCTAGTTCGTGCACAGCCATGCTGTGTGCGGCTGCTCTTACTAATCTCTTTTTTCAAAGACGGAAAGGAAGGCTCAGAGCATCACACACCTGGTAGGTGGCAGAATGCGGATTCCAGTGCCCAAGCCTTCTGCCTCCACATCCCTCAGGCTAAACACAGTACCACTCCTTCTCACATACCTCGCTGTGAGCACCCATTGCATTTCTGGTATGATTTATGCAACTGACTCTCCCACTAAATTGCTATCTCTTGTCAGCGTCCATGGCTTGTTTTGATCTTTGTCTTTTCCCTTTTTGCCTTCTTTGCAAGAATACAATAGGCTATTAGTAGAAATGTGTCCAAATCTATGCAGTAGTACAGAGGAGCATGTTAGAAGCCTGAGGGTCCAATCCTAGCTGCCCAGTTACCAGCAGTGAGACTGCAAAACAAGTTCCCTATAGAGGGGTACGATAGTAGAGTAACCTCTCCATAAGGTGTCAGATGAGGATTGACCAGCGTGTCGGTGTGTATATACGTGCGTGTGAGGGCACCTGTGTCCTACATCAGTCCCTTGCAGGCTCAAATTAATTTTTATTTTTTTTAATTTAGCTATTGCCAGTACTATTTATTTGTTTTTATTTTTCATACTTGCTTCTGATTGAGTATTCTCCCAATATGTAAACTCTTATTTCTCAATTTCTTTTCAATAATGAACAAAACATTACACGAGGAAGACGTGAGAAATTGTGGGTGACAGATGCCTGGTCTGCAAATTTGTAGAAACAGAGCCTTTTAATCCTGGGGCTTTCCTGCAGTCCTCTAGGTTGACTTGTGAACTGCCGGGGCACTTGTATCTGGAAGCGCTGAGCCTGGATATGTATACAGAGAGAAGGTTTCTCACGCTCTGTTCTTCTTTCTAGCCCTTTCCATGCCAGAGGGGCATATGCACAGCATGGCTTCTGCATACCTTTGAGGATTTTGCCTTTCTCTGGGTCCCAAATATTACAAAAATATATGCCTGAAGCTTCCTTATCAGAACAATACTGCCTTTTTCTAAGGCAAATATGAATACCATTTGTTCTCAGAAATATAATCCTTACCATTTTCCTTTTCCAAAGACAGTAGGTGTATTTTTCCAGCAACTAAATCCTCTCTTGTTATCTTCTTTTATTTCTACTTGGCCAGGAGGACTGAAAAAGACAGCAGGGAGGCGGTGAAAATACAAAACTGGAATATTTGAATAAAAAGTTATATAAAGAACATTTCTCATTCCCAATGAGGAGCTGAAGAGATAACTTTATAAAATATCTAAAAAACTACAAGTTCCCCCAGCATCTTCTTTCTTTCTTATTTCAGTATTATTTTACATGATAGTCTCTTTGCCCCAAAGACCAATTTTCCCATTTATTCCTGAGTATTCATTCTCCCTTGAACTATTGATTTTGACCCTTCCCTCATTAAAGCAAATGTTTATCTTTCTGGTAGAAGTTCCTCTCCACATTTCTTCTCATTAGTGGCCATAAGTAACCGGTATTGGGACTTACTCACACCTCCGCCATCATTCATAAACTTTATTTGAAGCCCTTCTCAGCGGCTTGAGATAGCATCTCAAACTAAGCTTTGTTGAGAAACACATAGGATTTTTTAAGAAAATACAATTTATTGCTTTGTAATTTAAAATAGCAACACACTGGATGGAAACTACAACATCATTGGATAATTTTGCAGTGATAGAGATTTCTAATGGTCAGCAATGAATGCTAACTTGAGAATAGTAAGCAGCATGGTTTTCTTGTCTGTCTACAGGATTCTCTCCACAGTGACGCATGAGAAGGAAAGGAGTGATGGAGGGCTTAGGTAAGCTTTGCCCTGTTCTTCTCATTCAGACTCACACAGTTCTCAAACCCTACTCTTGTAGAATTATCAGTTAAATATAGGGTATGTGTAGTGGTGATTGTCCATCCTACCATAACGTGCAGAGTGACTTCTAAATCATTTTGAGTTCATCCTTTTATACCTTCACATAAATGGACATTGTTCAGAAAAATGTCCCTGTAAAACATAAGATGTAGCCACAACTTTGTACTTTTTTCCTTCCTTGGATCACCAAACCACTTCAATGTTGTGCTCAACTGTAAACACTCATTTTACTTTAATCTGCTTAGACATCTTCCACTATCTCTTTCCCTTGGCTGACCCTCAGTCAGGATCAGCTTAATTCTTCATTGCTCTTTGCAGACCATAATTTTCTCACTCTTGAACCAAAGCCCTTCCTTCTTCAAACTTCACCAACCAGTCATGTTAACTATCCCTCTGTCTTCATTCTCATTTTTTCTAATCAAGTGAAGTAGACATCTCTTGGACATTTCTGAACTGCTCATGTTCACTTCATCTAGATCAACAGTACAATAGAGGCAGGCAACTACAGCTACATTCATACTCTATTATATAACATTTACGTACCCATGGAAAGATCTGACAGGAAGTACTATTGTCTCCTGTATCCATAGCTGAATGTAGTTGGATCACAGTAGACTCCTGACCTGGGAGAGCCAAGTGATTGGATAATTAGTGGAAAATTTATTTGTTTTCCTGAAAATTTGAAATAAGGGTCACAAAGATTTGAACAGTGTTAAAACAATAGATTGGAAGAGTAATGGTCTGTTATCCTTATGCTGAGTTCCTCAGGTCCTCTCTAATACTCCACTCCCTAAAATCCTAGTTTTAACTTTCCTCCATATTCAGTGCCTTACCTTACTATCCTTCTAGCAACACTGGTGCATCTTCATTAAATATATCATCTCTATTTTTATCTTACTTTCCTTTCTTCCAAAAACTGATTTCCATGGTAAGTAGTACTCCAAGAACTCCACATCAATTAGGACTGCTGTGTAACAAAGTAACCAAAACTTTATCTTATTGAAACAACCACTTTCTTATCCACAATTATTCAAGTTAGGAACCTATTAGTTGTCTCAAATAGGACCTATCATTCATCGGCACTCAATCACAAGTAGTATGGGTAGCTTTCCTGACCTTGACTGTGCCCTTTTACATAGCTGGAAACTTCAGCTAAAACAGCTCATCTGATTTGGGACCAGTTTCCATAAGATTTTCATTTTCCATAAGGCAAGCCTGTGGCAGCCTTATAATGTATAAGCAGGTATCCTAAGGAGAAAGAGGGAAAGCATGACAGTCTCCTTGAAGCCTAAGCATGAAACCTTCATAGCAACCTTCTGCTGCATCTATCGAGCAAAGTAAGTCACAAGGATAGCCCAGGCTCAAAAGGAAGAGTAGACATTGTCTCTTAATGAAAGAGCATGAAGTGTAACATTGCTAAGGGAGTTGGGGAAGAGTGAACGATTATAGTCAGCTTTGCAATCTGCCACAAACTTACCCTTTTGAAGTCTCAGTTCTTTGGCTTCTTACCATGAAGCCACATCTTTCCTGCTTTCTTAGGCTGTTGCACTACCAGGCAAAAAATCCTATTAATGTAGAGACTAATCAATTCCATGACAAAATCATTTTGGCCATTTTGAGGTATGTTTTTAATACTCCTCAAAAAGTCTTTCAGGACATTCTCCCAAGCCCCTCTCCAGTCTCCTTGAACCCCATACATAGCTGTCTCAAACCTGTGAGAAAATGAGATTGGTGCTGTGGGATGTTCATTGTATAGTGCAGGTGTCATTACTCCGTGAAGGCACAGTAATACTGAAGGACCAGTAAGGAGAAAAATAGGCCAAACTTTATAAAGAATGGAGTGAAAAATGGCATTATTTGTCGTGCCAATCACCAGCCACTCATAAAATTAATGTATCATGTAAATATAGAGTCAATCTATCTAGTGTAGAAAAATAGGAAAAAAGCCAAAGTGTTTTAGCTTTAGACTTACCACTCTCGATTATTAGTTGTGAACTGTGGGCAATGCATTATCTTCTTTTAGTGTCTGTTTATTAATCTGTAAAATAAACAGATTGAATAAAGTGATTAGTAAGGTTACTTAGAGCAAAAAATATACTCAACTAGGGAATTTGGTCTGGAGATATTAAAAAGCCCATAAGTTTAATGTTCTGCAAAAATAAAACAAAACAGGCCATTTGACGTTTAATGAATAAATATTTAAAAACACTCTTCTTAGGGATATTTTACTTATGTATTTTTAAAACTTCATTTCTTTCTTTTACTATAAGCACATTTAAAGAAAAGCAAAATTGGTCTATAACAGATATCCATCTGTTCCTTCTTTTATATTGTGTTACAGTAGCATATTTTCATAGCTATAGTATAATCACTTCCCTATAAACAATGATAAAAGCACCATTTAGGATTGCAGGATTTGAAAAAATGAAAAATATACAAATACAGTAATGTTTCCAAATATGTAGAACATTAGGATTCAGCTGTCACTACTACTTAACTTTCAAGATAGCCAACAAAGTTTATTTTCAAATTTTCTTTATAATAAATTACTCAGATATGGATGGGGAATTGAGTGCTTGTCCAAAGCCAAGTGTTAGAGCTCCGAATTCCCACTTTCCTCACGATGGACACTGTGCAGTGCTGCCTGGTGTCTGTAAAGTGAAGTTTCAGCTCCATGACCTACCCTCAGACCAGGCACCACTTTGGACCAAGTTTCAGGCCACTCTTCAAAGCATATCCTGCTGCAGGGGTGGTGTGTGTGTGTATCTTGTAGATGGTCTATTCCATTCATCCTGTTGACTGCAGTTACTCACAAATGAGAATTTCAGAAATTTCTCTAGGATTCAGGGCTTTTACCTTTATTGTTAGAATAAGGGCTGAGTGTTAGGCCCTTTTATTTAATAAGTCTTAAAAATAAAATGTGAGGTAAATATTTAAAATGATTAAATTAAGTCAGAATTAATCTGGGCCTCTCTTTATATAGTCACATTAATTTTCTCCAAAAACTCATATTTAATAATGCTGAAGGCATGCCACTCACTTTTGGACGTGTAGCCTTCCCTTAGCTGTTATTTTTCCCCTGGCTCTACCTGGGACAGCCAGCTCTTCCAACAATCCTGTGAGTTAGATGTGACTCCCTCTCTCTCTCAAAACATGCAAGCAAAAACCAGATAGCAGACAACAACAACAAAACAATACAATTGCTCTGGTTATTAAAAAACAGATAACCCATTTAAAAGTATTGTAGATTAGCAGCATGGAAGCTGTAATTTTCATTAACACCTTATACTCAGGGTATAGGTTCCCAATCAAAGCACATGCTTTCATCATCACAACTACAACACAACTCTGTGGCATAGGTATCACTTCCTCATTCACAATAAGAAAATTAAGGGGATGCCTGGGTGGCTCAGTCGGTTAAGAACTGCCTTCTGCTCAGGTCATAATCCTGGAGTCCCGGGATAAAGTCCCACATCAGGCTCCCTGCTCGGCAGGGAGTCTGCTTCTCCCTCTTACCTCTCCCCTCTCATGCTCTTTCTCATTATCTCTCTTCTCTCTCAAATAAATAAATAAAATATTTTAAAAAATAAAAGAAAGGAAGGAAAGAAAATTGAGGTTTTACTCTATCAGGTAACTTTCTACAAGTGATACAGTGGTAAACAGACGGAAGAAGGAACCTGCATCCAGTAAGTCCTCCTTCCCAAAACTTGGTCGTTGAGAAGCCGTGGCTCACCTTGCCAGTGTACCGCTGAGTTTGCTTTGAAGTGAAGTCAAAGGGTTTAGACTTAGTGGCATCTCTTATCTCTTCTAATAATGACCCATTTATTTCCACATGCCAAAGATATTTCGGTGGGAAGACAGGGTGAAACCACTGAGCATCAGATGAAATAAAGCCAACTTTGCTCGTCTATTTCTGTGCCCAGGATCATTGACTCAAACAAAGGACAGCTTAGTTATGGGCAGTCCTCAGAAATGTGCTTCATAGTTTAAGCAGACCAGAATGGCTTTTAATTTGATGCAACAGTGGAATAATGTTTCTTGATTTAGATTCATTTTTAACTTTCTATTAAATTCGCTGCCAAAGGCAGAGAAAAGAATGATTTGTTGTTGTTCTGTACTGTTTCTAATGTAAATTTGGTGGGCTCCATGGTCCATATGGTGCAAAGGTACTATTCTTGAAAACCCTTCTAGTCCGAATGTGGAACTGTTATAGAAAATACATAAAAAGAAAAAAAATGAGAAAGACATACAAGATGGACTTTATACTAAATGTTTTCCTTGAACAATTGGGACTCCTAATTGATGCCAGGAAGCAACTCAGCAAACCCCTCCACTCCATTCCTGCTTTTGTACAAAAACACTTCTCTGGGCTCTCTTTTTATCTCTTTGAACTAAATGTGAGACCGGTTCTATTTTTCCTGGTTACACTCATAATAAAAAATCCTCCGACGTCATCTAGTCACAAAACAGTCTTAGTTCAGTACTTAGGATGTCCAGTCTTTTTTTTTTTTTTTTTAAAGATTTTATTTATTTATCTGACAGAGATCACAAGTAGGCAGAGAGGCAGGCAGAGAGAGAGGAGGAAGCAGGCTCCCTGCAGAGCAGAGAGCCCGATGTGGGGCTCGATCCTAGGACCCTGGGATCATGACCTGAGCCGAAGGCAGAGGCTTAACCCACTGAGCCACCCAGGTGCCCCAGGATGTCCAGTCTTATGTCATAATTGAAACCTTAGTTTCAATAATGTTTCTCTCTGTCCCCATTGGAGACCATCCACAGGCAGTGGCCACAGAGGGCTTTGTCCCTCTTCCTCAACGACTACTTCTCTCAGCTCCCCTTTTTCTAACCAGTGCTGATCTCTCCAAGGAGCACTGGGAACAGGGAAGGGAGGGAAGAAGGAAACGGAAACAAGCAAATCACTTTTTGACTCTATACCATGAGTACCAACGCTCCTTGTGCCTGGCTGGCATGCGTGCGGCCTTTTTGTTACAGTGTGCACATACAGGTTCTCTAGAGACTCTCGCATCTCCCACGTGACATTTGAATCAAAGGCGCTCTATCTGCCACACACTTGAGACTTCTTCCTTAGCTGTGACGCCTATTGTGATGGGGCACCACTGTGGAGTACTGAGATCCCTGTGGGGCCTCTCCTGGGGTCTCCAGAGTAGAATCTGAGAGAAAATCCCTTGTCAGCATTCCCACATAGATGACCCATTTTTGGACTGTGGAAGACAAGGGTGCATACTCCAGCCTAACAAATTCTGGCAGCACAAGCCCATTCTTCTTCTTCTTCTTTTTTTTTTTTTTTTTTTTTTTTAGATTTTATTTATTTATTTGTCAGAGAGAGAGAAAGAGAGAGAGTGGGGGTACACACAGGGGGAGCAGCAGAGGGACAGGGAGAGAGGCTCCCCCACCAAGCAGGGAGCCTGAAGCAGGCTCGATCCCAGGACCCTGGGATCATGACCTGAGCCGAAGGCAGATGCTTAACTGACTGAGTCACCCAGGCATCCCAATAAAAAGCCCATTCCTAATCTGTGACATCTGCTTTGCTCTATCAGGAGGGCCACAAGCCAGCCATACCCTCATGCCTTCGTTTTCTTCAGGAGTTTGTTAGCACACAGGCTGCTGGAACACATCTTACATTCTCCGGGTGGTTCCTCTAAACATAAACATGGAATTCCCATCCCCCACTCACACACTCACAAACTCATCCCAACGTGGGGGAAGGGCCATACTCACTGCATGCTATAGTTTACTCCTAATACATGTTCCTAACCTTACTTATTTGCTCAGTCTCTCCAAACTGTTTTAAACACTGGAGATCAGTTACAAGTTAAAGCACTGGTTGCCAGGCACTTTATTTTCCTGAAAGGAAGATGACTGTCTGACAACTCACTTTGGAATATGTCAGCTAAAACTCAGGTAAAATGGAAACGAAAACAGTTATGATTCTATTTTAAACACACTATTATAGATGGTCTAGATGCAAAACAATGAGTAGGGATTGCAATGGCAGAATTGGTGATTTTCAGGTGAGTTTCAGGTGGAGAAGCAGGGATGAGACCATAGATCCTGAAATAAGGACATGCCCAGCGGGTCCGGCACAGACTGAGGATTGGAGCTATGCCCACTGGGGAGGCAGAGATTGCAGTAGGGTCCCCCTAATTCATGGGCTCTTGAAGAGGAGAGCATAGCTTCATCTCTGGGAAATAAAGGGCTGCACAGAGAGCTGTGCCAGATCCTCATATCTCTGACAGGAGACAGCAAAGGCTCGTCTCCATGGCAGACATATTCACAACCTTAAAATTGGCAAATGTTTCAAGTAGCACGTTTTACCCTGATAACTGATACATTTACCAGTCCACTAGTGGACATGAATATATATGCAGTTTGATACAGTAATTAACATGAAACCTGGAGATGGTGTCTAATATCAGACAAATAGATTTAAAGCAAAATCTTTAATAGAAAAAGATGGGTGACATATAAGGATTCATGGAACAACACAAGAGGGAACAAAAGGCATGGATATATTAACATGAAATTTACAGAGGGAAAATCTATGGAAATACAAGGAAACTAATAACTCCACAATTAAAAGAAGAAATTTTAATAAATTTCTCTTAGAAATTGATTAATCAAACAGACAAAATATTAGTAAGATGATAGACACTTTGAATAAGAGAAATAAAGAGGTAAATTTAATTTAATGGGAATTATATTCACCCACACATATTTTAAACAATATGGTATTTTAATGCCCAGAATGGAAGAATATGATAAAAATGTATATGTTAATATTGAATATGGGCAAGTCAGTTTTTATCTGTATATCCTAATACCCTTTCAGCTCTAAGAAAATTTATTTTAATGTGATTATTATTTCAGATTTGTGTTTCTGTTTTCTAAGACTGTGATCAAACTTTTCTATGGTATGTCTTATGTTTGTGGACCCTCATATTTTGTACTGAAAGCAACAGACTTTAAGCTTCATTTTAAAATGCATGAAGAGGGGCACCTGGGTGGCTCAGTCAGCTAAGCATCTGCCTTCGGCTGAGGTCATGATCTCAGGGTCCTGGGATAGAGGCCAGTTTCTTGCTCAGCAGGAGCTGAGCTTCTGCTTCTCCCTCTGCCTGCTGCTCCCCCTGTTTGTGCTCTCTCTCTCAGTCTGTCAAATAAATAAATGCAATCTTAAAAAAAAAAAAAAAAACAACAACACGTAAAGACTTCATGCAAAACTGATTAAGAACTTTTAAAGCATCTAAAAGAAAGGCCCCAAATTTAATTAATTAATTTTATTTTTTTTAAAGATTTTATTTATTTATTTGACAGAGAGAGACACAGCGAGAGAGGGAACACAAGCGGGGGAGAGGGAAAGGGAGAAGCAGGCTTCCCGCTGAGCAGGGAGCCCCATGTGGGTCTGGATCCTAGGACCCTGGGATCATGACCTGAGCTGAAGGCAGACACTTAACGACTGAGCCACCCAGGCACCTCCAAAATCAACTTTTAAAGTAAAGTAGGAATCCTCAGAAGTAGGATGCTCAGTATAATAGGAAATGAAATGACAATTCTAGAAACTTTATTTATATCATCATATCTCATTTTGAAGGCCAGAGATGTTACAGAAATTTAATCAAAGAAATAGTAAAACTTATAATCATGGACAAAAACTGATGACATCTCAGTCAATAAAAAAACACTGCGACAGTAGAACTAGAGACACAGCTAAAAATTTAAATTCAGAATTTCATTATAAAATTTTTCTAAAAAACTCAGTTTTACCTATTTATACATTGATAAAGTCACCATCATTGTCAACCCAGAAACATTTTTGGCATTTACCAGCTCAGAGGTGCAAAAGAAGCTCTGAACTCTTATTATTCTGCAAATATTTGCCGATTTATAGAAGTGAAGATGGAATTTTTAAAGAATAACACCCTGGATGTTGTGCACTTATGTAAGTAAACACAAGGCAAATACAAAGATTGTTTTAATTACAAACTTTCATCCACATTTGACAGTGTGATATGAAGAGGGGTGCTCTGGGCAATGTATAAATATTTAGGGGCCAGTCAATTGCTAACCATATTAAAAGAAAATTATTGAATATGCTTCCTTTTTCTCAGTTTTACAGATATGTGAGTGGGGATTAAGTTATTATTATATTTTGAACTTCATTGATTTTTATTAAGAGAAAGGTTCTTATTTTAATTAATATTATGAGATATCAAAAAATTTTAAAAAGATTTTACTTATCTGTTTATTTGAGAGAGAGAGCACAAACAGGAGGAGGGATACAGAGGGAGGGAGAGGGAGAGAATCTCTAGCAGACTCTCTGTGAAGTGTGGGACTTGATTTGCCCATTTGGGACTTGATTCCCAAATCCTTTAAGATCATGACCTGAACTGAAACCAAGAATTGGACACTTAACCAAGTGAGCCACTCAGGTGCCCCAAACTTCAGAAACGTTTTAAATACAGGGTTGTGGAATCGAGCCCTGCATCGGGCTCTCTGCTCAGCAGGGAGCCTGTTTCCTCCTCTCTCTCTGACTGCTTCTCTGCCTGCTTGTGACCTCTGTCTGTCAAAGAAATAAATAAAATCTTTAAAAAAAAAAAAAACAATATCCTGAAATGAAAATTTGTGTATCAGTGGCCATTATTTTTGTGTTAGACTAATTTGTCTCAGTGTTTCTACCTCTCATGAAATTCATTAAATCTTTTTGTTCATTTTACTACCTGAGTTTGGATTCTCTCCGTGCCATATAGCATCAAAAACCTTAAAAAATAATTTTCTTTTAGACGTAGAGTCAAGTCTAGCCAAATAATATTGAGACAAATATCCTTTCATTACTGACTAATCATAAATATTTCAAAATTTCTCATTAAGTAACTTATTTTAATGAACATTTTTGTAATGTCTGAATGTGCTTTTACAATCTATTGTTTATTTTTATTTCACAAGTTAATTTTTAATTTAATAAAGTTGTGTTACCTTTTACATATGCCAAGTGTGACTGATTTTGCATTGATGCTAACGATACATAACTTTCATTTTAAGTATATTTTGTAATTCAGAATTGAATCTACATAAAATAAAATAATATTAAATGGATTACAATATATGTTGTCAATAGTTATTGCAAGATTGTGCAATGAATAAACAAATGCCTGAAACTTGGAAAATATTTTTCCATATATAATGACTCAAATATTTAGTGTCCCTCTTGTATAAGATACTTTGTAAGAAAGAACTGTTTTTGAAAAGACAAATTATTGCTTTTCTAATCAAGGTTAAGTGATTTAGTTGACATTTTGCCTATGCTATTTAATTCTTGTGAAAAATCTGAGATTTATTTTTGTAACTCTTAGTTTTAAGGTGAGAAAATAAAACTCAAAACAAAATCCAAAGTAGCTAATAACTTAAAGTTTCATTAATAGTAAGTCATGTGAAACACGTTTGAGTATCAGGCTTCCTCACTATACCATATACACTGCCCAAGTGCATACTTCAGTAGGAAAATAGACATGAACAATATGTTGCTTTCCCTCTAGGCTTCCACATCAAGGATAGGCATAATAAAAAATAATATGTTTATGTGATCACTGTGTAGCAGTCTAGGAAGCTAAATTCTGCTCTGGGCATCATGACATGGAAGAGGAAGTGACTTGTTCACAACCTGAAGAATGGACTGGTGCCTTCAGGCAGAAGAAAATGAAAGGGTCAGTTCAAGCAGAGATGCACAGTTTGATAGAAAGAAAGAGTAGGGCATAAGGACCTAACAAGCAACTCCAACAATAAATTTGGATGCTTTGAAACAAAATCATACCATTTCTCTGTGTTAAGTGCTGTAACCAAGATGTTTGTGGCCATATGCTTTCTCTCTGCCACTTGCTATAGGGAAGTCCTGGGACTGGTTCCACCCAATAGACTGAAAGCAGAGTGTGTAGTTTCCAGACTGGAATATTTACAGGGATGCACTGTGCTATGTATGGTTCTCTCTGCCCTGCTGTGGCAACACAGAAGATCCCTGTTGCAGTGGCCACTTTTTTTTTTTTTTTTTAATTTTTTATTTTTTATAAACATATATTTTTATCCCCAAGGGTACAGGTCTGTGAATCACCAGGTTTACATACTTCACAGCACTCACCAAAGCACATACCCTCCCCAATGTCCATAATCTGCAGTGGCCACTTTTACCATCAAAGCTACCCATGTTCTTGTTCTGCTTTCTGACCTTATTCTTCACAGCAGGCTGTACCATTTGCATCAGGAACTGTATTTTTGATAAATAAACCTTTTGTGGGTAAGGTCACTGAGATTTAGGGATTAACTTGTACTATAACAAAACCTGGGTATTCTAATTCAAGTACAACAAAATTATAATTAAAATGATAACTAGAAAAATAATTGCAAAACAAGTTGGAAAGGGACTAAAATCAATAACACGAAAAGTTCACGCAAATCAATTAGAAAATGATTGAACCTACAGTGAACAAATGTCTCAAGATATGATGATGAGTATACAAAATAAGTAATTCCAAATTATGTGAATAGAGGTTCTTTCTTCATTAATAATTACAGAGATGAATATTTAAACAATTACATGTATTAACTACTTTGTCTTCAAAGTTGGATAATATCCCAAATTATAACACCAAGGACTTGAAGAACATATCACAGAAAATTACGGGGCAATATGTGGTTGAGCGCTACATAAATTCTTCACTTTCTCATTTGGCCTTTGGACACTTCCTACATTTTTCAATAAGAATGTAATGATTTTGTTTTCAGGAGAACTTCATTTAAAAACTGGCTCAGTTGGTAGAGTGTGGGAGTCTGCATCTCAGCTTGGGAGTTCAAGCCCCATGAGGCATGTAGAGCTGAGTTAAAATTAAAAAAAAAAAAAAAGTTAAAACAAAAATCTGAAATCATAAAAAATTAGAAGTATTTAGGATAATATTTGATTAGTACCTATATAGTGAAAGCTCTTGTAGGTATGAAAACATTTCTAGAATTCCAAAGAATTTGTCTATCAATTTAAATATATTTTAAAAGTTCCTGAGTCTTTAAACCAGTAAATTGAAAAGTACAAAATGTTTTGTGTGAAAATGAAAAATGATTCAACAATTGAATAGGATTCCAAAGAGTGGGGTACAATTATGTTGATGATCTATAAATATCTTAATGTGTAGAAAACTGAGAGAAGGTGACCAGGACCTTGCTGCAGGAAGGAAACCATCCAGTCCTGGTCTAGGTCCAGGAACCCTCACAGGATCAGAGGCAGGGTGGGGCGGGGCTCCTCATCTGCATATCTTGGGCTTCCCCTGGCCTGAGCAGCTCTGCGGTTCTGTGCGGTAACTATCCCTACTGTGCCCTCAGGTGTTAGAAACACTACAAACAGTGACCTGGCAGCACTTCTCTTGTAACAAAAATGTGTCCTACCGAGATGAGAGAGAGTGAAATAAATTGTCATTTCTGCCATAAAAATATGACCAGAAGAGAGAAGTCATGTCTTGAGTGAACTTCACACATTGAAAATGTCACGAGGGAGTTTTCTACTAGCTGTGGAAGCTGTAAAAACAGATTAAATTCTAGCGCCAGAGATATCATTACAAATCTTATAAAAAAGATCAAGACGGATACAGCGCTGCCTCTATAATTCCAACCTCTCAGATCTCTCAAGGTTCAGCAGGGAACATTAAATAAGAGTGAAGCATCCACAGCTGACAGCATGGAAAACTCTGAAGGGAATACTCCATCTTCTGGGTAATGCATTTAAAAGTCTCTTCCATCGAAAGGAAACTTTTTCAAGGCAGTGTTTACCTGGACACTCCAACATGTTTCCTGTTTTCTATCCTCCATGCAATGTGCCTGTGCTGTTTCTCACCCATGGGGAAATTCTGAGCAAAATGCTGAATATTTTATTCATTTAAATCCCAAATTATTATTGGTTATGAAAAATGTGTTAATCCTCAGTTTGACGAAGAAAAAAAACATCTGTTGGAGAACCATATCAATTAAACATCCAAACTGTAGTCACTGATGACAGGGTTTGGTGAATGGCAACCTTTGGAGCAAATCTAACACACCATTTGTTTTTGTACCATGAACTACAGTAATCATTGCTTTTTAAGTGGTTAGAAGCCAAATGGAACAAGAATAATAAAATTCTGTGACATCTGAAACATATATGGAATTTAAATTTAAGTTTCTGTAAATAAAGTATTAATAGAACACCATCTCACTCATCCATTTATAAATTGTCTATGGTACTTTCACCTTGCAACGGCAAAGTTGAGGACATGTGAGCTCCCATGGCTTGTAAAGCTGAGATTATTTACCATCTGGCCCTTAATAGCAGAAGGTTGCTGAACTCTAATGTCTATCATTTTTTTTTTAAGATTTTATTTATTTATTTGACAGAGAGAAATTACAAGTACACTGAGAGGCAGGCAGAGAGAGAGAGAAGAAAGCAGGCTTCCTGCTGAGCAGAGAGCCCGATGCGGGACTGGATCCCAGGACCCTGAGATCATGACCTGAGCCGAAGGCAGCGGCTTAACCCACTGAGCCACCCAGGCGCCCCTAATGTCTATCATTTTACCCACAAATATTTGAATTCCATAATTATTCCATTTTTTCTTTAAAAATACAAAATATATATTTTTAAAGATTTTATTTATTTGACAGAGAGAGATCACAAGTAGGCAGAGAGGCAGGCAGAGAGAGAGAGAGAGGAGGAAGCGGTCTCATGGCTGAGTAGAGAGCCCAATGTGGGGCTCGATCCCAGGACCCTGGGATCATGACCCGAGTTGAAGGCAAAGGCTTTAACCCACTGAGCCACCCAGGTGCCCCAAAACACAAAACATTTTAAACTTCATAAATTTCAACTTCTGCTTAATTTAAAAAATAAAATAATTTTTATATAATGTAAATATAAAATAATTTTATTTTTATAAAAAATTAAAATAAAAAATAAATGATATTGAGAGAAAAAGTCAAATTAGAGTCTACAGTCTGAAAATAATAGAAAACATATAAAAAGTGATAAAAATTCAAGTCATGAAATTTATTTATTTAATTTAGTTCTTTTTTTTTTCCCCCCCCAAGCCATGAAATGTAAGATGTTGCAGACAAGGCAAGATCTGGAATACTCAAGGGAACATGACCTGGGTCCTGACCTTATGTTCCAGATGTAATATTGAGAAAAGAAAATGGGTCCAAAATTTAAGACTTTCCATTATTATCAACCAAATTATGAGGAAAAAAATTGACTAAGGACTGATTCAGCAGGTTGGAGAAAATAATGAAGCCAACACAATAGATGGAGAACCATTGCAGATCTACCTTTGCCAAGTGCACACTGCATCAGGGACATAAATCCCACAGGGGAAGAACTTGCCTCTTGCTGGGTAAGGGGGATGTTAATGAACCAGACCTCCAGACAGTTTCATGGAAGATAGAAGCAAGTCACCCAGGAGTAGAAGATTAAGGGAGAAACTCATTCTTGCCTCAGAATTCCTCATAGCAACAAATAATTCCAGAAAAGCAGTGAGTTGCATTCACTAGGAAATTCAGGAAATAAAGTATAATGTAATAATATTTATACCCAGTGAGATTGCTATACACACATAAACACAACAGAAATCCTCAAAGGGGGGCGGGAAATAAAAGCAATAAGCAACAGTAACCAAATAAATCCTGGAAAATGATGCCCAGTTCCCATTTAAAACAAAACAAAACATACAAAAACAAAAAAAAAAGGCTAAGTAAAAAAAAAAATCTAGTCAATTCTAGATAAATCATAAGAAAAATTTCAGGAGTGGAAAAGCCCTTGCAGGATGATGAAGGTAGTAAGTACTGAGTCCACTTAGATGTGGAATCAAGTCTGCATAACTAGAAGAATGAAGTTTCCAAATATTACAAATCTTCCCAATGTAAGATAGTAAAAACCAAACACAGCTGGGATGTTCAAAAGAAAGAAGAAACAGTGTAGCCAAATTGAAACCTAATTGTATACTTTTTAATAGCAGATATCAAACAATAACACTATAAGACATTTGAAATATTATATACAACATTTTTACCCAAACCTAAAACTAATGTTACATTGTGTGTCCTGTGTCAGTCATACTCAAAAACAAATAAACAGACAAAAACAACTTTGTGTGCAAGTGTGCCTATATAATTATTTGGATTGTGGAAGCATGCATGTTGTAAAAATTCTTTTTTTTTTTCTTTGTTTTAAAGACTGACTTTGTTTATCAGAGAGAGAGAGTACAAGCTTTGGGGGGGGGAGTGGCAAACAGAGGGAGAAACAGGCTCCCCGCTGAGCAGGGAGCCCATTGCTGGATTGGATCCCAGGACCCTGGGATCATGACCTGAGCCAAAAGCAATGCTTAGCTTAACTGACTGAGCCACCCAGGCATGCTGGAAGATGATTACATTTGTAAAATTTATTATTACAATTAATCAATTTTCTGAGTATTTATATTAATTTTTCTAGATTTTCAGGTGTTTTCCATGAAGTAAAAAAAAAAAAATCATACACAAATACTATTTACATTTTCTCTTCTGATATTTATATCTTTACTTTTCCCATCAACATGATCATTTTAGTAATTATTAGAAGTTCTTCAACAACTTGCATAGAGTTGCTGATGGACATTCCTTTCTGAATTTCTTACTTTAAAAATTATGGTTCTTTTTTTCTGATTAAATAAGACATTATATTTGACTTATATGTCTTTCATTATCTCAAGGAGTCATTCAAATTCAGTTTTCTAAAGCTTAAAACATTTTGATTTAAGATTGCATTTAAAATAAAAATGGGATGTTGAAATCCAATGTGTTTTTTTTCATAATTTGTACATTTGGTTAAAAAAAATCGTGATTTGAGTGACTTGTCAATTATGTTAATGAGCATTAATGTATATGTTCTGTGCTTCAGTCTGTGTTTTAAAATTTCTTCCTTTACGTTATTTGCTTGTGATATCTTTTAAATATTTTGAGATAGTCTGTTTATAATATCTTTCTAGCTGACTATACATAAAGTTAAAAATTTTGAGTTTTAATGCAATGCAATAATCTTATTATTTAATAAAGATGAAACATTTTAACCTATTAAATACATTCTCATGATTCATATTTTTGCTCTGCCATTGTGTTTCATGATTTTTTTGTTTTTTAGCTATTTTTTCCTTTTTGCTATTTCAATACACCTCCTTTGTGTATTTCTATATGTAGAGATCTGTTTATAGCAGCCTTCTTCATAATAGTTAAAATTGGAAACCATCTGAATATCGAGTAATAGATGGATAAATTACAGTGCATTTATACAAAGTTATACTACATGGATATATATTACACTACATGAAACAAACTTGAAATAAAACCAACTGATCTTGGTTGAGTACCAAGTTAAAAAAAATAAATCTATTTTCATTTCAGCCCATTTCATGGTTATTTGTTGATAAACATGTTGTTCTTATTTGTTTCATGTTGTCTTTTATCTTCTTCTTAAATTTATCAATGTTCTTATGATTTTCTAAAGTTAACAATTATGCTGTCTTTTAAATACATTTAAAGCAGTATTGCTTACTGTGTTGCAATTTTTCTTCTTGGTAAAGGTGCTTCATATCTTTAATTTTTATAACCAAGATACACTATTATATTAATAAAAATTTTACAGTGTTAATTGTGCACCAGACTCCTTCACATAATTAATATTGATGATCCTTCCAACCCTATGAGGTAGACATAAAATATATATACATATATATTTTATGTCTACCTCATACATATTTTATGTAAAAAGTTTTTATTTTACAATGGATACTGTAAACATGGATACTCATTTTGACTTTTCATTTTTTTAAATTTTTATTAAAATATAATGTATTATTAGCCCCAGGGGTACAGGTCTGTGAATCGAAGGTGGACATATTTTTATCCCTCTTCTACAACTGAAAGTACTGATAACAGAGAGGTTAAATAACTTGGCAAAAATTATATAGCAAATAGGGATGCAGCTAGTAGCTATAGATATAACTTTGAAAATGAAACAAATGAGGTTTCTAATTCCCCTACCCTGAAACACAGTAAATATCAAAATGGTAGATTATTTTGTCTGATGGGTGATCTATAATGGTCTTGCATTTTAAATAATTTCTTACAGTTCTGTGTCAGCCTGGAGCTAATGTTCTCTCTTTGAATTTATCTACAAATAACCGTGTTTGTTTCAGTAACTGTTATAGAGTCATTATTATATTTAGCTCTACTGTGTTATACTAAGCATATTATAAATGACCACCCTACATAGTGAAGAGAGTGATTTGTTTTTAAAACTAAAAGCATAGTGGTATTATATTTTTTAATACTCATAGTATCTCTATGAGGAAATTAAGAATGTTATCTTCATTATTTTCAGGTTAAATGTATCTAAAAATCAGGAGATAAAAAATTCAGAAATTGGAAAGCATTTGTTTTTCATTCATGAGAAAATTTATAGAAGTTGAGAAACATGGAAGCATTGTTATGACACAAAATGTATCTATCAACCATATTAATTTTGTTCTAAATGTACATTTTTGATTAAACAAATACATATTAAATACTTATTTGTAGGCAAAATTCTGCTCCTATGGGATTTATAATCTAGTGGAGGAAGATAGACAATAAATGAGTACATATTTAAATTACATAATATATTGAATGAGTTTTGTAAAGAAAAGTAAAGCAGGAGAGAAATGTAGGTAACACAAAAAGGAATGTGATAGAAATACTAAATGTAGAGGTATACTAAGTTACATATATATATATATATATATATATATATATATATACATATATATACTTATATATATAAAGTGGTATTTGTTATATATATGTAACACTATATTTATACATACTTCAATTTTTAGGGGCATTTATCAAGAAAGATAGGTTGTTTTTCTGAAGAGATTTTTATTAACATTTAACATGAGATTGGTCTTCTTAAATTTTTGAATACTATCGAATATTTTAACTATAAGCACTATGTTGTACTGCAGATCTTGAGAACTTATTCTACCCTCTGCTTCTATAAGTTTAACTATTGTAGATCCCTCATATTAATGGAATTATACACTATTTGTCCTTTTGTGACAGGTTTATTTCACTTACCATACTGTCCTCCAAGTTAATGCATGTTGTCACATATGGCAGAATGTTGTTCTTCACTTCTTTTTTTAAACTTTATATAAGTATGAATGTATGTATTTTTATAGCATTTTTAAGTTCATCATAAAATTGAGAGGTAAATACAGAGATTTCCCATATACCCACCATCCCTACATGTGCATGGTTTCTCCCATTACCAACATTTCCCAATAGGATGGTGCATTTTGTATATTTGATGGAACTATATTGACAAATCATAATCACTGTAAATTCATTATTAGAGTATACTCTTGGTGTTGTACATTCTATGAGTTTGGGCAAATGTATAGTGACATGTATCTATTTTTAGTACAGAGTATTTGCACTGCTCTAAAACATCCTTTGTGATCTGTTTATTCAGTCCTTCTCATAACCCCATGGAAACTACTGATAATTTTAAGATCTCCATAGTTCTGTCTTTTCCAGAATGTTATATAATTGGAATTACACAGTATATAGCCTTTTCAAATTGATCTTTTATACTTAGTAATATGTATTTAAGTTTCCTCTGTAGTTCTTGTAAGAATATGATGTTTTTGTAAGAAAGAGTGAAACTAGCTTCTAGGCTATCTTCTGTATCATTTTTTCATTCCCACTAATGAAGAATGAGAGTTCCTACTACTATACATTTTCACCAAGCATTTGGTGTAGTAGGTGTTCCGGATTTTAGCTACTGGAATACATGTGTTGTGGTATCTCAAAGCTGTCTTCTTTTGCATTTCCCTGATGACATATGCTGTGGATTGTCTTTTCAAAGGCTTATTTGCCATCTGTATGTCTTCTTTGGTGAAATGTTTGGCCATTTTTAAAATTAGACTGTTCTCTTATCATTGAGTCTTAAGAGTTCTTTGTATATTTTGCACAACAGTCTTTTTACCAGATGTGTCTTTTGCAAATATTTGCTTTCAGTTTATGGGTTGTCTTCTCATTTTTTAAAAAAATATTTTATTCATTTATTTGAGAGAGAGAGAACCAGCAGGGACAGGGGTAGAAGGAGAAGCAGACTCCCTGCTGAGCAGGAAGCCCCACACGGGGCTCATTCCCAGAACGCTAGAACCATGATCTGAGCAGAAGGCAGACACCCAACCAACTGAACCACCCAGGCACCAAACATTTAGTTTTTGTTTAAGGCTAGATAATATTTCTTTGCAATTTATACAACATTTTATTTACTCATTTATTATTGCCCAGGAACTTAGGTTGTTTCCACGTCTTGACTACTAAAAGTAATGATGCAATAAACATGGGAATGCAGACTTCAAGATCCTCATTTCAATTATTTTGGATAAATACTCAGAGATGGCATCTCTGGATTTTTTTGTTTGTTTGTTTATTTGTTTTGAGGAACCTCTATACTGTCTTCCATAATAGCTGTAAAAATTTACATACCTACCAATAATGTACACGTGTTCCCCTTTCTCCTCATCTTCAGCAATACTCCTTCCTTCCTTCCTTCTTTCTTTTTTCCTTCCTTTCTTTTTTTTCCTTTCCTTTCTTTTATTCATTTTCTTTTCTTTTATCTTTTTCTCTCCTTCCCTCCCTTTTTCCTTCCGTCTTTCTTTCCCTCATTCCCTTTCCCTTTTATTCCTTTCTTTCTCTCTCTCTCTCTCCTTTTCTTTGCAATAGCTATTTTAACAGGCATAATAAGGTAGATATCTCCTTGTGGTTTTGATTTTAATTTTTCTTATTATTGGTAATCTTGAACACCTTTTCATATGCCTTCCAGCCATCTGTATGTCTTTTTGGAGAAATGACTATCGAATTCTTTGTCCAATTTTTAATTGGGTTATTTGTGTTTTTTGTTATTGAGTAACAGTTCCTTACAGATTTAAGAAATCAACTCTTTATCAGATGGATGGTTTGCACATATTTTCTCCTATTCTGTAGGGTGCTTTTTTCCCTCTCTGTTAATTATTTTCTTTTTTTAACGAAGGTTTCTAGTTTGATGTAGTGTCATTTGCACATTTTTGGTTTTGGTGCCTTTGGTGTTATATCCAACAAATCATTAACAAGATCAATGTTATGAAGCTGTTCCCATATGTTTTGTTCTAGAAGTTTTATAGTTTCAAGCCTTGCATGACATTCAAACCCTACTGTTAAGTACTTAACACATTTTGAGTTTTGTTTTTGTTTGTTTTAGATGGTGTAAGATTTGAATTAAGTTAAAAAAAAGTTTTAGAAAATAGTTATATTGCCTTCTCCCATGCTTTCTTACTGGGACACACCCAATTTATTTGTTGGAAAGAACTGGAGTCCCTGAAAAATTAGAAAGATTTTAGGTGAGCAAATATACTAGTTTTTTCCCAAAA
This sequence comes from Mustela nigripes, assembly GCF_022355385.1. NCBI lineage: Eukaryota > Metazoa > Chordata > Mammalia > Carnivora > Mustelidae > Mustela > Mustela nigripes. The sequence continues at coordinate 99,630,016 of NC_081560.1, read as the reverse complement.
CTAAATTGAAATAATGCTCCAAGCACACAACTCTAGAATTTTCAAACATGTAAAATTGCACATAACATCCAAATCAAATGGCAATTTTCCCCCCACACTGTGAAAAGTAACTGGTTGACATGTGTTTTTTACGAGTGCTATTTTATTCCATAAAATAACCTTTTTGAAAAAGTACTTCTCCTTATATGGCAATTTTTAGAGAACATATGTTAAAAAATATCTAAAGTATATTTAAATTGTGTAAGGCTTTGTTGATTACTGGTTAACAAATTATGATTAAAATTTTTAAGTTATTAAAGTGGATTATTAAAAATAAAAATATATAATGAAGGATAATTTTAAGACTTGTTTTCTTATTTCCTAGCAAAGGTAAATTCTTATTTTAATATCGCATAATAAATTGTTAGCTATCTTTCCTACATGTTCGATTATTTTATAACATTCTTAAGATATAAAACAGAGAAATTTGGAAAACATCACTTAGTTGTTATCAGAATACATTGAGGTTTTAATTCTTGCTTAAAATTCTATAGTATGGATGAATTATGAATTATCTTCTCACAATCTGTTGAGAGACTTTCAATTTTTATCCAGAATTTCTTTTTTTTTAAATTTTTTATTTTTTATAAACATATATTTTTATCCCCAGGGGTACAGGTCTGTGAATCACCAGGTTTACACACTTCACAGCACTCACTAAAGCACATAACCTCCCCAATGTCCATAATCCCACCCCCTTCTCCCAAACCCCCTCCCCCCAGCAACCCTCAGTTTGTTTTGTGAGATTAAGAGTCACTTATGGTTTGTCTCTCTCCCAATCCCATCTTGTTTCATTTATTCTTTTTCTACCCACTTAAGCCCCCATGTTGCCTCACCACTTCCTCATATCAGGGAGATCATATGATAGTTGTCTTTCTCTGCTTGACTTATTTCGCTAAGCATGATACGCTCTAGTTCCATCCATGTTGTCGCAAATGGCAAGATTTCATTTCTTTTGATGGCTGCATAGTATTCCATTGTGTATATATACCACATCTTCTTGATCCATTCATCTGTTGATGGACATCTAGGTTCTTTCCATAGTTTGGCTATTGTGGACATTGCTGCTATAAACATTCGGGTGCACGTGCCCCTTCGGATCACTATGTTTGTATCTTTAGGGTAAATACCCAATAGTGCAATTGCTGGGTCATAGGGCAGTTCTATTTTCAACATTTTGAGGAACCTCCATGCTGTTTTCCAGAGTGGCTGCACCAGCTTGCATTCCCACCAACAGTGTAGGAGGGTTCCCCTTTCTCCGCATCCTCGCCAGCATCTGTCATTTCCTGACTTGTTGATTTTAGCCATTCTGACTGGTGTGAGGTGATATCTCATTGTGGTTTTGATTTGTATTTCCCTGATGCCCAGTGATATGGAGCACTTTTTCATGTGTCTGTTCGCCATCTGGATGTCTTCTTTGCAGAAATGTCTGTTCATGTCCTCTGCCCATTCTAATCATAAAGATGTTTCATGTGTAATCCTTGTAGAGACAGTCTTGGGTTTATAATAGTTCTACTTATAAGTTTTTCTATCTTATGGTAGTGCAAAACTAATACCCATTCAGTATAAACTGTGCTTGGAGTTTGGAGTTTGGATCTTTTCCCATGCTAATGATTTGCAAGATAATACTCTCTCATGACTCTGGGCAGTGGGGACGGTTTCCAGGCAGCCACAGATCATAAGGGTAAACAACCAATACACTTATAATCATTCTGTACCTATACAACATTGGTTTTCACTTTCAGTATGGTATGCAATAAATTACATAAGATTTTCAACACTATTATAAAATAGTGTTTGTGTTAGAATTTTGCCTAGCTGTAGGCTAATGTGTTTTGAGCACATTTAAGGTAGGCTAGGCTAAACTATGATGTTTTTATAGGTCAGATGAATTAAGTGAGTTTTTACTTAGAATATTTTCAATTCATGTTAGATTTATTAATACATAACCCCATGGTAAGTTGAGGAAGATCATATATGCAGCAACACATTCATCTCTCTTATCTCAATGAGTGAAAAATAGCTATTCAAAATTTTGTTTATATATGAGGTTGAAAATATTTCCCTCTATTTATTAGAAATGTATAAAAGCTTTTAAAAGTTTCTTATACCACCAAAAATGTTGCTTTTAAAAAAAAGTCTTCTAAGATTTACCTGATTACTTTAATGGCTCCATTTTATTATGGTCAAATTATTGGACTTCTTGAGATGTCCTTTGAGATACAGATACAGATTCTTTTCAAATTGGTAGCTAGTATTTCACCAGCATTTATTGAGAAAACAAATAACATATTTTTTTCTCTGATAATAAATGCCACCTTGTGTTACATCCTCTTATCTTTTGGAGCTATCTTTAGACTTTCTTACCTTTTCTTTTGTACTGCAAGTTGTTAGTATCATTTCATAATTCATTTAAATACTTGACAGAGCTAATTTCTCATCATTAGCTCTTGATTTTAGTATTTTCTTGGTCATTTGTATTTATTTTTTAATTAAAAATTCTATCAGATTTATAGCGTATATAGACAGATTCTTGTAGAATAGACAGTTGCACAATTGAGTCTGACTTCATTAGAAATTGTATGCATTGATTAATTTGAGTGATATTTTATGTTTCTTTATGAAGTTTTACTGTTTTACTTAAAAAAGATTTGCACATTTTTGTTGTTTATATTTGCATATTTTTTGACAGAAGCAATTTGAAGATGCAAATTATATCTTCATAAATATATATATATATCCATCCATACATATATGTTCCTTCAAAAAGGAAATATTTTATTAAGCAGAAATATGACATAAGTGTTCTAAATCTGTCAAGCCTAAAATTAATTTTTAAGCTTACACCCTGTGGCAAAAAAGGTCATAGCCAATGAGGATGCGGTAGGTAACTAAAACAGAGCTGTGTCCTCAGTGAGCTTACAGCTTAAAGGGTGAAACTGATTAGAAAATACTAAGCAATGAAAAATAAACAAAAAACCTCAGCAACAGAATTAAATCTTCTATTGCCAACTTCAGAGCATTTCCAAATACTCCACATGTCATCCTCTTTTACAGCCCAGCATATGGGTCTTTGAGTGTCCTAATTCGTCTGTTAGAGCAGCCAAAAGAGTTGGCATGGTCATGCTGTGCTCAGTTAATTGAACTTGGAGAATGGCTCAAGTTTGAATGTACAATTCAGAATGGAAAAGTGCACATTCACTCAGATAAACTGTAGCAATGATAAAGTCGTTAAAGCAAACATGTTTATTATTTAAAGTGATTAGGTAGCTGATCAAAATTTCCAGTAGCAGTAGATGAGTATGTGTGCATCTACAGGAAATGAGCCCCTGAAAATTGCCATGCTGATGTAATCGACTAGATCATGAAAATAGCAATCAAACATGTTTAGCCGTCTTTTATGTGGGCAGGCTACTCATATAATTTTATTCAAAGTAATTCATGATTGGATTTTTAAAAAATTAAGAGAGAAGCAATTCTATAACTAATGCTTCATCACTATCTATAGTATTGAACTTTGCAGTTTATTAAATATTTTTCCAGACTTTTTAAAATTGGTCCTCAGCACAAATTGAGTTGTTAAAATCAGAAGGCCATATTGTATTTGTATATTTTGAGAGGAGAAAATTGTAGCTTAAAAAACACGTTGTTTTGAATAAGTCCCATTGTTGCTTAGAGATCTGAGAGTAGGATTTTTAATATAATGGAAGTAGTAACACAAAATTATAGTGTGAGTGCAAAGCATATTCCATTTGAAGGGCTAAAGGTCTACCGTTGCTCTAAGTCACGTGGACAGTTCTTAACATGCTTATTCCACCATTCGTGGACAGTTCTTAACATGCTTATTCCACCATTTGTCTATTTGTTCAATTGATAATGGTGCTAAATACAATTTCTTAGCATTTTCAGATCAATAAAAATAAATTTATTTAACTTTTATGTGTATTAAATGTGTAATCTTTTCTATACATAAAACTTTTCATTTGGAACAAGGCATTAGTTGCATTTGAGAACTAACAGCAAAGAAAATCCATACTCATATAAATTTTTATATGCAATAAATCATATATTTGTCTAAAAAAATCTATGAGATAAAGAAGACAATTTTCCCATATAGTAACAACCAAAATAAAACAATTTGCTTAATATTTTGTTTTTATTGACTTTCATTTCCATGGAATCTATAGAGCTCTTTGAATACAATCAGTTATGGAAACAAATATGAGACCAGTCTAATAATACCTCCAATACATAGAAATTACAAATAAATATGCTGTGTTCCAAATAAAAGTTCAATGTTATCTTTTTTTATGTTGTACAAAACTATGTAATGTAGGAAAATAATCTAAAATAATACATTGATATCGCATCTATTTTCTACATCTCTTGAATATCAGTAGAGTTATTTTCAACTTTAGTAGAAAATGGAATTTCCAATTATCATTTCCAAGGTCATTCATGTTTAGATATGCTCTTCCCTTTGAAACAATTTTCACATCACAGTATAGACCAAGACAAACTTTCTAATTTGCAGAGGTGAAACACCTTGCTTCTCAGCTTGGTCAAAACTTACATCTAACTGAAACCATTATTAGTGAAATCATGGATTGGGAAATGAAAACAAATAGCCTTTCCTATAAGAAACACCTTAGATATTTGCTAAAAATAATAATTTCAGTCTATAGTTAGAGGCAGATATTTTATTTTGCAACACTCATGGCATATGCTTTGAAGCATATTTTCTTCTGAATTTTATTAAGTGGAACACTGTCTAAATCAGTTATTACTTTGTTTTTAATTATGTCATCCAGGCTGTGCTATTATTTATATCTTCATGTGTACTCAAATGCTGACTTCCACACTTCTTAATTTGTTGCAAAATATTTATAATTAAATACTAAAAAAACATTTATATGCAAGTCTAAGTACAAAATTAATTTCATATCTTTTGATCTGAGTCATTAATTAGTAGTAATTCTTATACTGCATCTATAATTCTTGGATTTTTACCTGGATAATATATATGTTTACATGGAAGATGTTTACTTGCTTGACATATTTGCATGTGTGTCAATGTGTGTTTCAGGTTTTTGTAAAACTGGGTTTTTTTTAGTCCATCTAACTACACTTTGAAATAAATATTATTATCTATCCCACTTTAAAAACAAAACCTATCTAAATAAAATGATTAAATTCATATAGTTACTTAAGGTTGAAGCAATGATTCTCGCCCAGGTCTGCTTAACTCCTGAGCCACCATCTTCTTCAATTGTCTTAATGATCAACTTTGAGATGTCCAAGTCTCTGTTCTAGAAGATTTGGTATTGTACTTACCTGTCCTGGCCATAAAAAAATTGGCCTTTGGTGCAATTCCAACTTGTTACATTTTAAGTTCCCTTTTGCTCTGAATTCTCATCTCTTTTATTTTGTAATATTTATCAATATCATCTCAAACAACAAAAAATGAAGGTCCAATGAGGGTATATTTGGCATTTTTAGTTTTTATTTACCTGAGTCCCTCTTTCACCAGGTAACGACGTGATACCATGGCTGTTATAAGCTATCACCAATGGTCAGACAACTGGTTTCAGAATAAATTGGGCAATGACATGGGGATTGATTTTTTTTTTTTCAGATTTTATTTATTTATTTGTCAGAGACAAGAGTAAGAGAGAGTGAGAGAGAGCACAAGCAGGGGGAGCAGGAGGCAGAGAGAGAAACAGGCCTTCTGCTCTATAGGGAGCCAACCCTGGGACCTGCCCCAGGAGCCCAGGTTCATGACCTGAGCCGAAGGTGGATGCTTGACTGACTGAACCACCCAGGTATCCTGGGGTGGGTGAGTGGGTGGGGGGGTGATGGGGGACGTTTGATTTGTTTTTGATGAAAGAGTAAATAAATAAAAACAAGTTGTGTTGAGGGATGAGCTGCGTTTTGAAGTTCTAAAGTTGAGTCCACGGAGACTAGAAAAAATGGGTCTTCTCTCTTCCTTCCTCCCACAGAGCCATCACCATGGTTGACCTTCCAGTGCTGCATCAGCACCCTGATGGTTCTCCCTTTTTCATGAACAAGTGGGAGAAAGTGGGCTTGCAGGAGGAATTCATGGACTACTTATTGCTAAGTAATGCAGTTTGGAGGCACTACCTAACCAAGTAGTTTTCTGAGAAGGTCCATCTGCTTGGGCCCCTACAGGCCTTGGAGATGGTAGGATGTTAGATCGCCCCCAGTTGGAAGGAGAAATAAACACACCCCATGGGATTGAACGGAGCTCCAGTGCAGCTCCAGGGCAACCCAGTTGTCAAACGGAACCATTTTCCCGCTGTTTTCTATGCATTACAGGGCCTCATTTACTTCACTTGCAAATGGTGGCGGTAATATCAGCCACCTTATAGAATCGTTAAGAAGATTGCATGGGTCGATTAATGAAACAAGCCTCTCAAATACAGTAAAGAAGATGCAAGTTTTACTTGGTGTTAATAACTATTTATCTTATGAACCATGTCCATCTTCCCAGGCACATGGCCCAAACAGCCCTCAACCTACAGCAAATACCAATGCGTTTAATTAAAATATAGCTCCTATTTTTGTTTGTGTGCTTGTTTGGGTTACTTAATGTTGACTCTACAATGGGGTATTTGTAGTAAACAGTGACAGAAGATAGGTTTTGGAGGAAGGAATGGAGGCTTTGGAGTCTGGCAGAACCGTTTTGCACTCAGTTTGTGCTACTTACTGTTTAAGTGACTGTGGGCAAATTACTTAAATATTCTGAGCCTCAGTTTCTTCATTTGTAAATTAGTTGAAATTTACATACTGTAGCCCTTAGAAGAAAAAAAAATTGGATAACATTCAACTGCTGTTGGACATATTATAGGTGTTTAATTAATGGTAACTCCTTCCCTGACCCTGCACAAGATTTATAGCCTTCTCCAATGTAAAGTTTATTAAAAACCAAAATTAAGATATATTTGATTTTAAAATTGCTTAAGAAGCTAGACACTTTGGTTATTTAGTTGATTCAGCTATCTAATGGAGTTCCTTAGAATTACAGTAGTATTATAGCTTGTGAATTTTTTATAAGATTGAAGTTACTTACATAACGGGCTGTGGCCTAAAACTATGTTTAGTAGTAAATTGTGCTCCATTTCCATGGCACTCAGAAGCCACACTGGACTCACTCTTGGAAATATCAGCCTCACTCCAGCACTTTTAAGTAGAATGCTTTGTATTTAGCACTTTTAAGCAGGATGCTTTGTATTTGTGTAGCATTCCAAAATTTTCAACCAAATCATCTAATCACTACTGAACACTGAATTTTGTGGTCAGAATTACTGCTGACAAATTGTGGAGGCGTGCAAGAAGGCACGCTTCCTTAAAGGGAAGTCAATTCCCTCGTAAAGGAAAAAAAGTCAGCGCCCATTTATATTCATTACCATGTGGCAGCATAGTCACCCTCTACCAGGCTCTCTGGAGGAATGAAGCCTACAATGGATAATGTAATAATAAAGCTTGAGATGACCACTTCTCTGTGGCTGGATTCTCCAATCAACTCATTGGCTGTGTCTCCTGTATTAACCAAACCTTCTGTCTACCTCTCTCATTACATCCACGTTGTCTCAGCCTCTTGCCTGGCCTTGAACAAAATGTGGCAGTGCTGTATTCATGTGTTTTCCCTCAAACTCACCACCCTTCTTTCTTCTTTATCTCTTATAAGGAAAAATTACATTCCTTAATATGTTGGGGGACTATAACATCTAGTCTCCAAACCATGACAGTTTTGAAAATAGAACTGTTAAAAATTATACCAGGATAAGAGGAGTCCTCAGAAACTATTCTGAGCAAATGTGGGCACATGGTCACCATATGCAGGGTTTTTCAGGAACTCTTCCTGCTTCTTGGCCCTTCAGCTTTAACTCCTACAATTCTTGACTCCTTTTCTATAGGTTCTGGATACTAAATAAATTGAGAAATGCCTTGGATGAGCTATCTTGTTTCATTTACTCAAAGCTTAAATAAGGCCCACGTGATTTGTCCTCTTGGATTGAATCATTGGTTCTTTGATCTCTTCTCCAGCACTTCAATTAAATATCCTCTAACCGGGGTACCTGGGTGGTTCAGTGGGTTAAGCCTCTGCCTTCAGCTCAGGTCATTGTCTCTGGGTCCTGGGATCAAGCCCCACATTGGGCTCTCTGCTCAGCAGGGAGACTGTTCCCCCCTCTCTTTGCCTATCTCTCTGCCTACTTGTGATCTCTCTCTCTCTCTCTCTCTCTCTCTGTTAAATAAATAAATAAATTCTTTAAAAAAATATATCATCTAGCCACACTGGACTCACTCTTGCAAATATCAGCCTCACTCCTGCTCAGGACTTCTGCATTTGCTTTACCTTCAGCCTAAGCTGCTTTTTTCCTAAAGCACTATGCCCCTTTTTTCCTATAGGTCTTTACCCCAAATCACCTCCTCAGTGGGACTTTCCCAGTTTACCCCAACTAAAATGATGACTCTCCCTCTCACTCTGTTCCCTTCATCCTTTCCCTGCTTTATTCCCACTTAGTATTTGTTTTCAAATACTGCTGTTGAATTTCCAGCATCTACAACAGTGTTTAGCATAGGCATTTAATAGATCTTGTGAACTTGAGTGTGTCCATGACCTTGTACCTCTTTTTGTTCATACCATCCTACACTTTTTTCTTTGTCTGGGTAAACTCTATTCATTCTTAAAAATTTAGCTCAGTTGTAACCTATTTTAGGAAGCCTTATCTGACCCTCATGTCTGCTGTGTGCCATCGGGGGCTGTCACAGTCACCTTTTGTTCTGAACTTACATTGTATCTCTTACAACTTTCCTTCAGTTGGTCGACATCAGCATTAGACCAGGAGCGCCTTCAGATCAGGGAATGGAATTTATTGCTGTTGCTCTAGTTCAATACAACCAACGCTTATAGCATTGACTGAGTTATTTGCACACCTTTAGTGTAGAGAAACTTGTACTTTTAGAGTCAATCTATTTCACCTTTAGATGGTTCTGATGCTCACGGATTTTGCTAAAATTTCTCAATTAATAGCTGGCTACCCTTTCACATGCATAATGCTCCCTAGGCTAACAACAGTTTAATGTTTTGTAGCATTATGCATTAGGGGTCTCCTGTACATAGATATTCTCCTACTTTCTTCAAGAAGTTCTATATAATTCAATCTTATATTTATGTCTGTAATGTATTTTGAATTCGTTTTCTGTATATAGTGTGAAGGAAGATTCTCCTCCCCTACCTCTTCCTCCTTTCTCCCTCATCCTCATTTTCTTTTCTTTTCCTTCTTTTTTATGTATATTCACTTGTCCTGGTATCATTTGATGAAAAGACAATTCTTTCTCTCATTGAACTGTATTGGAACTTTCATTAAAAAACAATTGACCGTGGGGCACCTGGGTGGCTCAGTGGGTTAAGCTTCTGCCTTCAGCTCAGGTCATGATCTCAGGGTCCTGAGATTGAGCCCTGTATCAGGCTCTCTGCTCAGCGGGGAGCCTGCTTCCCTTTCCTCCCCCCGCCACCTGACTCTCTGACTACTTATCTCTATCTCTCTGTCAAATAAATAAATAAAATCTTAAAAAAAAAAAAAAAAGCAATTGACCATGATTGTAAAGATAACTTTCTGGACTCTGAATTCTGTCCCATTGACCTAGCCTGTTCTGCCAATACCACAGTATCTTGATTACTAGGATTTTAGAGTAAGTTTTGAAATTTGGTAATGTAAGTTCCCCTACTTTGTCCATCTTTTCTAAAACTCTTCTGTCTTCTGAATCTTTTATTACCATATAAATTTTTGGATCAACTTTCAATCTATTAAAAAAATGTACACAGAAATCTTGAACAGGAATTCTTTCAAATTTGTAGGTCAGTTGGGTGGAAAATGGTGGCTTCCAACCATGAATATAGAATCTCAATTATTTTTAGATCTTTAATTTCTCTCAGCAATATTTGTGCTTTTCAGTATACAAATGTTATACTTTTAAGTTAAATTTACTCTCACCTGTGAGTACCTATGATAGGTTTTCTGGTGCTTTTTGTTTGCTTGCTTGTTTATTTTTAGTTTACATCATGAGAAATTTATATTCAATACATCATTAGATATCCTAAACTTCGATTTTTTCTGCATATTTATTATAAATTTTTTAAAGTTGATTTCCTCACAGGTTCTAGCTATGAGACAAAATTGTTCATCTTAGTCTTGCTTCATTTATTTTTGCAAGAAGTAAGACATACTCATAACCAAAGAACCTATACAGGGAAATATATAATTTCTGGATATTATTTATATAATCATATATAATTATTTCCCAATCAAGAAATGTGCAGGATAAGCCATAAGTATTATGTTCTCTAGTACTTTGCAAATCTGGGTGACAATCAGAAATCCCTGACCTTTCTCTAGAGTTCTTTTTACCACTTCATAGATTTATTCATTTTGGGGGCAGCATATGAATGTATATGCTGCCGCATTATCTGATAAGCTGTCTTTTTCAATGATATTTTCCTTTCTGATGACTTGAAATTTTCAAGCTATAACTCGCCATCTGGAATAATTATTCACAAATTGAAACTGGAATCAATGACTAAATCATAAATTCACCAATGTCATTTCACACTGAAGAATATTATTATGGTTATGAAAAAAATGTTACAGTTATGTTATTATCCATGAGAAACTGTATCAACTTTTTAAAAGTACTATTGTCTGTCCATAAAAATTCTCCTTGAGTTTAAAAAGGTCTATACATTTATTTTTATAAGAGTCAAGTTTAGAAAATAGGCAGTGCTTCTAATTTATATTCAATGTAATCATCTGTTATCTATTTAAACCAGATAAAGTAAATGAGATAAAGAAATAGGCACCAATTTACACTAGCTATTAACTTTCCCAGGGGTATGCTATTAGAATTAAGAAAAAGAAAAAAAAAAAAGGTTTGTTGAGATTGTCCTTCAGTTTAATTTCATTCGGTAATATCACTAATGACCCCATTAAGGACATTAAAAGTTTCCTTTTCTGATCAATCTTCAGAATATTGAACTTTATAAAGTATCTACTGACTAATCAGCTAAATAAATCAAGGTCACCTTTAAGACGCATCCTACAGCTAATTGTGGGTGTAAGACTTGTTACACAACTCTCAGGCAGAGATAATTATGCAAAGCCTATATTACTGGGGGACAAATATATGGAATATTGACAGAATTTCTCAGCAATTTAGAGTTAGAAGGGGCACAAATGAAATAACAATGAGTACAAACTTCTCATTTTGTAAAGGGGGAAAAGTAGGACATTTTACTGAATTTTTGTAAATGGGATAGAATTGATGGCCTAGTATATCTTGAAAATACTTCTCCTCATCTCCAGATGCTATAGTTGGGTTTCTGGAAGGCAAACTGTGAGACTGATGTTTGCATGCAAGAAATGTCTTAAGGAGTGCTGTGTGATGAACCAGTTGTGGGGAGGGAAGAAGCAGGTTAAGAACAGAATTTAACTCCTGGAGCAGCTGGGGTTGTTCGCTCTACTGGGCATCCAACTCTTGATTCTGGCTCAGGTCATGACCTCAGGGTCATAAGGTCAAGCCCCGTTTTGGGTTCTAAGCTCAGCATAGAGTCTGTTTCTCTCTCCATCTCTTCCTCTGCCCCACCCCCTGCTCTCTTTCCTCTCCAAAATAAATATATATATCTTTAAAAAGGGAAAAAAAAAGAAAAGAACTTGATCTCCCATGGTGACCTCAACCAATCCTTCCTGATGCGGAGCTCTAAAGCTAAAAAGGTATACCCCAGTTCTGCCCCAACTGGGACAATGGAGTTGGCCTTTGTCGCTTTACATTGGCCAGTCATTCTATGTGGGGTGCCCTCAGGAAGGAAGCATGACCTTGAAAAAGAGTGGCTGACTTCAGCCAAGGGGAAGTCTCGGAGAGGGGTTTAGTTGAAAGTTGCCAGTGGTCAACCATCCCTGCAGCTATGGAATGAGTGCTTCATTCTTGAAGGGGTGTCTGGGACATGCCCCACCACTTACCCTGTATTGAAATTGTATACTTAACTGGGAGATAGGACATCCTGTTTTGTCAAGAGTGAGGTACTGAAAGAACCTGAGACGTTAAAATAATCCTTTATGACATATTTTTCCCATTAGGAAAATATTATGTTGAACAGTGATATTTGGAAATCGCTTTTCAAAAACAATCAATTATATAACATAGGTTATTTGCTTAAATGTCCTTTATATTATCTTGATTGAAAAAATTAGATTATACAAGTTGTAGGGAAAAAAAACGAGGTAGAGTAAAATTAAGTATTAAATATGATTGGAATATCCTATATTAGATTCCTAGGGCTTCTAACACAAATGATCATGAACTAGGTGGCTTTAAAACAACAAAAACTTATTCTGTCATTGTTCAGGAGGCCAGAAGTCTGAAATAAAGTTGTAGCAGGATCTGCTGATTTGGAGGTTCCGGGGGAATTTCTGTTATGTGTCTCTCTCCTCTATTCTGGTGGTTGTTAACAGTTTTTGACATTCTTTGGCTTAAAGCTCCTTCCCTCCAATCTCTGCCTCCATTGTCACATAACCTCCTCACCTGTGTGCATCTCTCTGGATCCTCTCCTGTTCTTAAAGGACACCGGTCATTACATTAAGGTCTTCTTAATCTGGTATAACCTTATCTTTACTAATTACTTCTGCAAAGACCCTGTTTCCAAGATCACATTCTGAGAGTTCATGTGAACAATTATCTTCTGAGGACACTCTCATCTCACCATGTATTATTGTCTTCTACTTACTATTACAATTCTTGGAAAGAGTTGTCATAAAACATCAAAATTTCCCATGAATATAAAGTTATATTTGAAGTTCAGTTTTGACCATATACTTGCCATTGTAATATATACTATCATCTATCCTTATTATAAATACTAAAAATGATTATGTTGAATACAAACACAAAATTATGCTCTCAGTACCATCCAAAGGACACTAATACAGTGAGTTCATTCACTGTACTTCAGCCCCCATATACTCTAAACAAGGGGATATACAGATAGTACATAAACACTGCCATAAATTTATTATGAAAGAAACATGAAATATTAAAAACCCTACATTTAAAATTTAATAAAAATATATTGTTTGCCTTAAAAGTGAGAGAAGCAAGGAAAATGATTTAAATGAACTATATCTTTTTTTTTTTTTCTTTTTTTTTTTTTTTTTTAATTTTGTATTTTTTATAAACATATATTTTTATCCCCAGGGGTACAGGTCTGTGAATCACTAAAATGCTACATGTAGAAACTTAATCTCATGTTTTATTTTTCTGGCTAAACATTTTTTTTTCTCTAGAAGCAGAGACATTCTAATGCATTCCATTGACCTTAGGGTTACCTCATAGTAGCTTTCTAGACATTTCATAAATGCTTGCGGTTGCTTTCATCTTCATGATGATGATGTTTTCCTCAGTGAAAGATATTTTTAAATGTAAATCCTGACCCAGCATTTCTCTCCTTACTTGCTCTCATTTCCTCAAGTTATTCAAAACTGACCTCAATATCTTACCCTTGAAAACTTACTAGGAAACTGGCGGCTACCACTGAGTTGATAAGTAACTCAGCTTTGCTAGGAATGACAAAAATTACTAAGAACTCTTATGTGGTGGAGAATAATTGAGGCTGTAAGACACTGTAGCAGGTTGGAGAATAGTTAACATAATCTAGTAGGATGACCTAAGGTAATAAAAATGTATTTACTTAGAAATCAAAATCCTTTTAAAAATTCCAAGAACAGGTTTTAAGCAGAATTTTTCTGAAACATTGTTTCATGAAAGGGAAGTATATGCAAAATGACCTCCAAAGCCCAAAAGGAGCCATAAGAACAAAAGAAAAGGCTGATAAGCCAGCATGATAAAAAATGGTTCATTAAGCGGACTCATACATAGAAGTGTGTCTTGGATGGCAGCAAGATGAATAGATCTCTGCAAGCCCACTTCCCATAAGACTTGATTTTATAGCTTTACAGACCACCCTGGAGGAAATGTTTGAGAATCATAGTCCCACCTCTAGAGAAGACCAAGGACATTATGGCCCAAAGATGTGCTTACGGGTGTGGTAGAACAAAAAGAATGTGTGTAAGGGGTCCTGTTCTCCAGAAGGTTTCAGGTCCCAGAGTGGTGTCAGGCTGGTTCACACAAACATGCTTTTCTCTGACCTGTGTCTTCTTCACGCTTTCTTTTTGTTCAAATGTTCAAATGTTCACCTCAATACACATGGATTATTTGTTTAAGTGAAAGCTAAAATTCTTTATTTAGTTATTTAAATGTGGACATATGGATAAATACAGCTATGGGATTGCCAGATAGATAATAGATAGATAGATAGATAGATAGATAGATAGATGATAGTATATACACAACTTCTTTACAATAATCTATAAAGGTAAAAAAGAAATAAGGGTATGAAGACACAGATGACTAAAATGAACTACCTTAGTTTATATTGTGAGTTAATGCCAGAAACCATGAGGCATCTAGTCACTCTTCTTTCCACCTTGACATGTACCTACTGAGGGATGTTTGGATAAGTGAAGAGGGATTTATCTGTAATCCAAGTCTGCAAATCCTAGGGATCAGATAAGGAAGTCATTTTGGGATGTTGGTTTACAGTTTTCAAAAACAGATTCCTCCCAAGAGAAAATATGAGAACAAGAACAACAATGAGATTAAGAATTATGGGCTGGGGTATGGACACTGGGGCGGTTATGTGCTATGGTGAGTGCTGTGAATTGTGTAAGACTGATGATTCACAGACCTGTACCCCTGGAACAAATAATACATTATATCTTGATTTGATTTAAAAAAATTATGGGATCAATTAGTGGGGGTTAAATTTAAGGGGAAATTGAAGACAACAAGTATTTGGGAGCAACCTGAAGCTTAGGAGAATTGGGACCCTTCAATGGAGCAGAAGTCAAGAGCACTCAGCAGGGAGTTCCCTGAGCACTAACAAAAGGGTTAAAAAGAAAACAAAGTCAGTCAGATTTAAATAACTACTTGGCTGAAACAGAATGAAACTACCTTAAAGAGCAATAATCAAGGACTTTACTAAAAACTTCCACTTCCAGGCAAGAGGGAATAATAGGAACAAGTTTATCCTCTCACCTAAAACAAACAGAATGTGACAATATCTATGAAACAATGCATTTAAAGACAATAGACAATAGGCAACAAGGAGAGGCACCCTTGACAGGAGAAAAGCATGAGGTGAGTCCTATCATTACCTCAGCTAACCATCTCAAAAGAGTTTCCAGAGTGAGGTACAGTATGGTACATCAGTTAGGTTTTGACAGAGAAACAGAAAAGAAAGAATGTGGGGTGGAAGAATCTATCTATCTATCTATTTATCTATCTATCTATCTATCATCTATCTATTTATCTATCATCTATCTATCTATCATCTATCTATATCTATAATCTCTATCTCTATCTATCTATCTCTATATAATGAATATATATGAATTGACTCATATATCTGTGGAAGTGGTTGGCAAATCTGAGACCTATAGGACCGGCTGGCAGAAGGAAACTCAGGCAAAATTTCTATGCTACGTTCCTGAAGGAGAATTCCTTTTTCTTTGGGAAACTTCCCCCTTTACTCTTAGGGCCTTCAACTGATTAGAGGACATCCACCTACATTATCAAGATTAATTTCTATTATTTAATGTCTACTGTGTGTAAATGTTAATTACATCTCCAAAATAACTTCACAGGAACATTTATACTAGTTTTTGACCAAACAACTAGCCAAACTGATATATAGAATTCACATTACAGATGGGAACATATGCTTCCCCACTTTTTTTTTAAATTGAAATATAGTTGATATACAATATTACATGAGTTTCAGGTGGACAGCATTTGAACAATTCTGTACATTACTCAGTCCTCACCCCAATAAATGTCTGTTCACCATACAATGTTATTACAATATCATTGACTATATTCCCTATCCTGTAGTTTTCATCTCTGTGACTTATTTATTTTATAATTGGAAGTTTGTATTTCTTAATACCTATTATTATTATAGACATCCCCCTACCTACCACTCCTCTGGAAAAATTTGTTCTCTATATTTAAGAATCTGCTTTGTTGTTGTTTTTGTTGTTTTTATTTGTTTTTTAGATTTCACAAATACATAAGATTATCATGTATTTCTGTTTCTCTGTCTGACTTACTTCATTTAGCATAATATCCTCTAGGACCATGCATGTTACACAAATGGCAAGATCTCATTATATTTTATGGCTAGTGAAACTCCATTGTTGTGTGTGTGAATGATATAAAATGCACACAGAAATCATAGAGATATGATACACGCACACACACACACACACACACACATGCACACATATAGTAGATTAAGCCTTGCAAAAAGGAAAATAAAAAACAGTCAAGCTGACCACATAGCAATAGAAACTATCCAAAATAAAACCTGAGAATAAAACAATTTAACTCAAACAACATCATAAAGGAAACATTGCTTCAGGGACACTATTAGTTAACACCAAGAATTGTAATTACAATTTGTGTAATTGGAATCCCCAAAGGAGAGGTAAGGGAGTACAATAAATATTTGGAGGAAATTAATGAAAATTTTCTAAATTACATACAGAACCTAGAAGCTGAGTAAACCCCAAGAACAAGCAACATAAAGAAAAACTACACTCGCTTACATCATAAATCAAATTGGTCAAAACTAGTGATAAAGAAAGAGTATTAAATGCATTCAGGAAAAATTGCTATGTACAGAATAAGAAAGATAAAGGATAATGCACATTTCTCATGAGGAAAAAGATGCACCTGAGAAGAAATGAAGCAGCATCTTCAAAATCTCAGTACTGAAAACAAAACAAAACAAAAAAAATCCATTAAACTAAAATTCTATACCCATCAAAAATTATTTCAAAACTGAGGATGAAATAAGTACTTTTGAAGCCATGGAATGATTGAACGAATGAACCACAAGCTGAGCTGAAACCAAGAATTGGACACTTTAATCATTGTGCCACACAAGTGCCCCACCCTCCATAGTTTTTGATGAGAAATTTGCTGATAGCTGTATTATAGATCCTTTTTATGTGATGATTCAGTCCCTCTTGTTTTCAAGGTTCTTTTTAATGATTTGTATTTCAGCAGCTTGTTTGTGGTCTAAATGGGCATGAATCTCTTTGTATTCATCTTACGTGAAATTTGCCGAGCTTCTTGGATGTGGGGGTTCATATCTTTTATCAAATCTGGAGAGTTTTTAGCCAATAGGTCTTCAAATAGTCTTTCTTTCCCTTTGTCTCTCTGCTTTCATTCTGTAGTTTCCATTATGCATAGTTCATGTGCTTGATGCCTCTGAGGCTTTGCAAAATTTTTTTCATTATTTTTCTTTCTGATCTTCAGAGGTAGTAATATCCTATCACTTGACCTATTTTCAAGTAAATTGGTTGTTCCTTCTTCTATTTCAAGTCTACCGCTAAGTAGATTTCAATTCCTGAATTTTATTTGGTCCTATTTGTTATAATTTGTTATAACCTCATTGATATTCTTTATTTTGTGAGGCATCATTTTCATACCTTCTTTTAGTCTTTTGATATGTTTATTAGACATATTTAAGAGAACTGACTTAAAGTTCCTGTCTAATAATCCCAACATCTTCATTTCTTCAATTACAATTGGTATCATTTCCCCTTCACCCCATCCAGCCTACAGGTATGGGCCATACGTTTTGGATACCTTTGCCTACTTCGTGAATTTTTAATGATACCTTGACATTTTAAAATAGTATAGTATGGTAATTCTAGAAATCAGAACCCTTCTCCCACACAGGAGGGTTTGTTGTTGCTCTGTGTGGTTTCTGTTGTTTGTTTACTAAAAGACATTCCTCCATTAAATTGGTAAAGTCTCTGTCCTTTATCATTTATTGCCCCTAAAGTCTCTGCTTATGCAGATACTCAAGTTTAGCTACAGGTGAGAGTTTAGACCCTTCTCAGGTCTTTCCAAGGTGAATGCACAGCCTTATCTGTATACATGAACTTCTAGATCTCCAAAAATATGTTGGAGTGTTTTAAAGTCCCCTATGTGTAGCTCATTCCCCAGTTGATTCATTTAAGTTTATTAGTCAGCTTCTTTTATGACAAAACTGTCATCACTGCCTCAGGCAGTTATGATATTAAAAAATTGCCAATAATCGTTTTTCATAAACACCTCTGAGTAAAGGTTATTTGTAGTGAGTGATCTCTGAATCAGGTGACATAAATCAAAGTCTTGTAATTGTGGGGGTGGGAGTAATGGCCAGACAGAGCTAATAATGATAACAATCAATGGTGATGGCTCCTAATATATTCTGTCCCTCACCTGACTGTTAAGTTTTCAAATGATTGTAGGGCTATTGATTTTCAAGGCTACTGGGGATCTAGAGGCATGGGGTTAGAAGTAAGGTTAGTTAAAACATCACTGAGCTTATTGTCCTTACTGATATTCACACATTTTTGTTGAATAAATACTCCCCTGATTGTCACAGGACTTTAGTTAATTTTCAGAGTTCTGAAATAATTGGCTTTACAGTGTTTGCCAGTGTGATTGTGGCTCTTGAGAAGGTAAAGATTTTTCAAAGTCCCTTTTTCACTATATCTATTGATAACATAACCTACCTTGACTATATTATTTATGCAACATTTATCTTTAAATTAATCAATGTTTTAATTTTTACTCATCCTAATTAATAATACATATTAAATGATTTTTTAAATGTAATTTAATTATAAGGTAAATATTGCAAACATCTTTATGTATTACCTGTTATAAACTAAATGTGATGTTCTCCTAAAATTCGTATTTTGAAGACCAAAACCCCACTCTAATAATATTTGGAAATGAAGCTTTGGGGGAGGTAATTACAATTACATGAGGTCATAGGAAGGGTCCTAGTCTGATGGAATTATAATAAACTAAGAGAGACTAAGAACCTCTCTCTCTCTCTGTCTTTTTCTTTCACTGTCATGTGGTTATACAAAGAAAAGGTGGGCAGTGGGAGGCCAGCAATAGAGTTTTCTTCAGAACTAATCCCAGCTGGAGCCCTGATCTTAGACATCCAACTTCAGAACCATGAAAAAACAAACTGTTGTTTAAGACACCCAGTAGACAGTTTTTTGTTATGGTAATCTGAGCAGACTAGTACATTACCTAAAATTACTTTCTATGCCTTCAGTGTTGTAAAAAAATTAAATAAATAAAAAATAATTAGTGTGATACTGTTTTTAAATAAAAAAAATATATTTTTTAATATTTTTATAATTTTTTATTTTTTATAAACATATATTTTTATCCCCAGGGGTACAGGTCTGTGAATCGCCAGGTTTACACACTTCACAGCACTCACGAAAGCACATACCCTCCCCAATGTCCATAATCCCACCCCCCTTCTCCCACCCCCCCCAGCAACCCTCAGTTTGTTTTGTGAGATTAAAAGTCACTTATGGTTTGTCTCCCTCCCAATCCCATCTTGTTTCATTTATTCTTTTTCTACCCACTTAAGCCCCCATGTTGCCTCACCACTTCCTCATATCAGGGAGATCATATAATAGTTGTCTTTCTCTGCTTGACTTATTTCTCTAAGCGTGATATGCTCTAGTTCCATCCATGTTGTCGCAAATGGCAAGATTTCATTTCGTTTGATGGCTGCATAGTATTCCATTGTGTATATATATCACATCTTCTTGATCCATTCATCTGTTGATGGACATCTAGGTTCTTTCCATAGTTTGGCTATTGTGGACATTGCTGCTATAAACATTCGGGTGCATGTGACCCTTTGGATCACTACGTTAGTATCTTTAGGGTAAATACCCAGTAGTGCAATTGCTGGGTCATAGGGCAGTTCTATTTTCAACATTTTGAGGAACCTCCATGCTGTTTTCCAGAGTGGTTGCACCAGCTTGCATTCCCAAGAACGAAAATAGACTCAAAATGGATTAAGGACCTCAATGTGCGAAAGGAATCCATCAAAATCCTTGAGGAGAACACAGGCAGCAACCTCCTCGACCTCAGCTGCAGCAACATCTTCCTAGGAACATCGCCAAAGGCAAGGGAAGCAAGGGCTAAAATGAACTATTGGGATTTCATCAAGATCAAAAGCTTTTGCACAGCAAAGGAAACAGTTAACAAAATCAAAAGACAACTGACAGAATGGGAGAAGATATTTGCAAATGACATATCAGATAAAGGACTAGTGTCCAAAATCTATAAATAAAAAATATTTTAAAAATTATATTGTGATTAGTGGATAAATGGAATTGAAAGATTTGAATGTATTTTTATAATTTTAAAATATCTGGAAACTTATGTATTAACTTTGTGAAAATTTCCATTTAGGGAGTGGATTTTTGACAGGCAGCCTAATACCTTTATGCTGAGTAAAATCTAGCTGGGTAAATCCTTAAAATGTTATTAAATATATTATACACCTGAAACTAATATTACAATGTATGTTTACTAACTGGTATTTAAATAAAAGCTTAAAAAAGAGTGGATTTATTCAGGTAATGAATTATATGATTCAACCAATATTCATTGAATGCTTGTAATTTTAATACTTTGTTAAGAGATAAAACCATTAAATGATCAGAGTGTAAAATGAAATATGATATTGATTAATGAATTATTCTTTGCTAGTTATTTTCTTTGTTACAGTTAGTAAACATTATTTATTCTTAGACATATTGATAAAATTTCTTCTGACTCAACCTTCCATGCACTGGTGGAATGACCCTGGCATGGTCAAGAACGTGAAGAAGGTTCTTCTAGTTTTACAACAAATGTCAAATGTGCTTCTTATTTTTCTGTAAATAAAAACATTCATATCTTCATTTAGTGTCACAGTTATACAACTATGGAGTGGTAGTAAACCCAACTGAAATATTTCTTATATGTTAACCATCTATGTCTACAGTCTGTACTCCTATACTGCTGCATTGCATAAATCAGTAGGGAACAGAATAGGTCTGTAAAATGAAATCACTGCAGAAATATTTTCTTAGAATCAGAGAGCATGAGATCTGGTAGAAATGTACAAGGCAGTAAGGTAGAAAGACTGAAGGCTGCCTTGCCTCTTCTCTCACTGCCGTGTTAACTAGCCCAAGGAAAGAAATACCAGTATCTACTGTCTTTGCTCTTTTGTCAGAACAAAATTGAAGGACCTGATTTGTCTAGAAACACATGCCTTCTAAATACCTAAGATACTTTCTGGTGCAATTACTTTTTAACTTATTTTAGATTGTGCTCCCGTGGGTATCTATTCTGAATTAATGAATTCCTTTTCGAGTCCACTTTCCCATTCACCCCAAAATAGAAATCTAATGAAACCAAAGTTTAGCTTTTTTTTTTTTAATATTTATTTATTTATTTATTTATTTATTTATTTATTTTATTTATTTGACAGAGAGAGATCACAAGTAGACAGAGAGGCAGGCAGAGACAGAGAGAGAGGTAAGCAGGCTCCCTGCTGAGCAGAGAGCTCGATGTGGGACTCTATCCCAGGACCCTGAGATCATGACCTGAGCCGAAGGCAGCTGCTTAACCCACTGAGCCACCCAGGTGCCCCCAAAGTTTAGCTTTTTAATCTACAAAATAAAAAGATACATATTTCATTCAAAATATTCAAAGTGGTAATAAATATGAGTACTAAATACAAATCAAATTTCCCTCTTTTCAAAAGACAGGGAATGTGCAGCATATCCAAACGTTTCCCTTGGAGATTGACTTGATGAACACTTGCTGAAAAAAAAGAGTGCCGCATTCTCTGAACTACTACCTTTACTTAGAGCTTACTGGTCCTTTCATTTTTATCTCTTGCCTCTGTGGGTTTTCTTTTGAGAGATGACCCATCATGTGTTCAGTAGACAGTGTTCTCTCTAACCCCTGGAGATCTGGCTTCATCATGTATTCCCTTTTGTTCATCACTTTTGCTTCATCTTTGGCCTCCCGTCTTTTATCTAGAAATTTTTCCTGGCTATTGTGCCCCCCCCCAACATATTTCACTTCCGGTATTATAGAAATATGACAGTCCAGCTTTTGATTTTCCATCTCCTTTTCTAATTTCACATTTCATGGACTGTGCAGTTAGATTTTTGGGAGACACCTGTGAGCACCTATGGTGTCTTTGTCCAACAACGTAGAAGGGATGTGGGTGTCATCATAAGTGTTGGTATGATGGTTCATCATTTCTCTTCTGCAAAGTCACACTTAGGTCTGCTGGCATTTGTTTCCCTGCATGGCAGCCTATCACTGCCTTCCAATGGGAGCAGGAGCTGACCCCACAGGTTAGTGGAGAATATACTGCCTTGTTGTAGCCAAGACCTAGAGTGCAGCAAGACTCCAGCCAAAGTTGTGTGTTCCCTGTGGATTAGGTTTTTTTAAAGATAAAGAGCTGTCCTCTGCGGACCAGAACTATGCGTTATTTAGGTAGTTCTCTGTATTCCTAGCTACTAGTAAAAAGTGGAAGTCTATAGCCAGGGTCATGAATCCCAGGCAGAATAGTGTACCTGGAAAATGTGTTTCTGCCACACATAATTGTAAGGTAACTTTGACTGCATATCCTATCCCTACGCCCAAGATACTATAAAATGAGCAATTTCATTAGTAAGCAAAAGACAAGAGATATTGCAAAGTGTTTTTATTTTTTCCCTTTCTAGGATTATTTCAGAGACTATGCTAAAAAATCTCTGCCAAAATAAAGACAAGTGTTTTTTATTCAGAAAAAAAAAATCAGTGAACACAATGATTTTTGGTGGGCATTTCAGATTTTTTAATTTGAATTTATACAATGTAATTTGAGGTGGTTTAGATAAGCTTCATTTAATAGAAATCTTAACAACCTTTCAAAACTCAGCATTGGGAAAATCTGGCACACAAGGAAAAGGCATGATGCTGTTTCTTACAATCTCATAAAGATTTTCAACTAAATGATCCATTTTTTGACATCCCAGGACTTGCCAAATCAATAATATAGGTAATAAAATATCTCTGTAAAATAAAAAGTATATTTCAAAACACCTTGGCATGTATTAATCCATTTATTTCATTTCTTTATGAAGCATTATGTAGAAAAATTGAAAATTTTGCCTCTTCATCATTTATTGATGAAATACAGTTTTAATGACCAATGCACATTTTTTTTTTCTATGTAACACATACTTCATGACCATTTGGGAATGATATCTACTGTCAGTTAGATTACAGGAATGGCTAAAGAGCACTTAAAACCATAGATTGCTGTGTTTTTTTTTTTTTTTTAAGATTTTATTTATTTATTTGACAGAGAGAGAGATCACAAGCAGGCAGAGAGGCAGGCAGAGAGGAGAAAGCAGGCTCCCTGCTGAGCAGAGAGACTGATGCGGGGATCTATCCCAGGAATTGAGGTCATGACCAGAGCCGAAGGCAGAGGCTTTAATCCACTGAGCCACCCAGCTGCCCCAGATTGCTGGTTTTGATAAGAATTATAGAGAATTCCTGTTCTTTAAGATCATAAACTATATGCATATATTACTTTAGGATTCTCTCAAAGTTTTCATCATGAAGTTATACACTTCCTAATCATAAACTGTTCAAAATTATTACTGGAATACTAAATATTAAAAATATTGATATTGAATTAAATATTAAATTATTAATATTAAATTGAAATTAAAATGTCAAACATATTAAAAGAGTAGTGCTACTTTTTAGGACCTAGGCCAACATGTGTAGGAAAAACTATATTACCAGATGCAGTTGTCCAAAGATACCATTTGATGCAAAGTCATAATGCTATGTTTTCTTATTTATGCAAGATAATTTTACAAGGTATATCAAAGGAAATATACTTGTAGTTTCTAAGGAAATTTACTTGTAATTTGCATTATCTTTTAACCTCCCTTACCCTAATGTCTAGTTACCCTTAAGGTCCAACTATTAAAAATCTGATCTCTAAGAAGTAGCCTCTATTAGCCTTTTGATTAGGCTTTATGGTATAATTCTAAATGAATGAATGAAGGAATGAATGAGTTTAAAAATAATAGTCTATCAAAGTATTTTTCTAAACAAAAGGTTATTTGAAACTATGCCACCCCTCTAAGGCATGATTAGTGTTGTCAGTTATAGTTTTAGTTTTTTTTTCCTTCTTTTGAAATACTGTGTTCTCAGATTTCTCCTTTGTCATCAGCCTCCATTTGTGTTGTTTTTTTCTTTTTAGATTTTATTTATTTATCTGAATGAGAGAGAGAGAGGAAGCATGAGAGGGGAGAAGGTCAGAGGGAGAAGCAGACTCCCCATGGAGCTGGAAGCCCGATGTGGGACTCGATCCAGGGACTCTGGGATCACGACCTGAGCTGAAGGCCATGGCTTAACC
This sequence comes from Mustela nigripes, assembly GCF_022355385.1. Classification (NCBI taxonomy): domain Eukaryota; kingdom Metazoa; phylum Chordata; class Mammalia; order Carnivora; family Mustelidae; genus Mustela; species Mustela nigripes. Next base: position 99,605,541 of record NC_081560.1, on the reverse strand, counting down.
AACTGAGCCACCCAGGTGCCCCATTTAATTGTTAATATTATCAAGTTCTAATCTTTTCTATGATCTAGGATGCAGCTCTTGTCTTAGATTCTGTATTTCTGTTCTAAACAAGATTGTATGTTATCCTAAAAGAGATAAATATAAAAGAATACAAATAATGAAAATAAATCCAGCCATTTTGTATTTTAGAAATCAGTAGAAAGGAGGTGAGTCTTTAAAAATATAGTTACAGAACAATGAGAATCAAGACAATGAGGTCCCATTTTGGCCATCAAGCTTAAATCCAGTACAAGAACTGTGGCTCAGAGAAGAGATAGATCAGTTAATTTTTTAAACTATTTTATTTATTTATTTGAGAGAGAGAGAGAGAGCAAGGAGGAGAATGCATGGGAGGAGGAGCAGAGGGAGAAGGGAGAAGCAGACTCCTTGCTGAGCAGGGAGCCTGAGTTGGGGCTGGATTCCAGGACCCTGGGGAATCATCACCTGAGCTGAAGGGAGATGCCCAACCAACTGAGCCACTCAGTATCTGAGATAGATCAGTTATGGACAGAGGGCACATAAGGCCCTGAAGACCCAGCAACGGGTCTGGTTTCTTTTTGAGTGTGTGCTCCCGTATAAATCTTTCACATCTTCCAGACCACAGTTTTTTAATTTTTTAGAATTGTAATGATGACACCAAATTTAAACTTGCATGCTTTTGGAAGGAATTAATTGTTGTACTCACTCTTATGAGAATTAGCAACACATATTTTCAAATCGCTGTCTTCCAGTAGTGTTAGCAAAGAAGAATATAGTGTTAGCAATGAAGGATACACACTTTTGTTCTACCTCTTACTGGTAACATGATTTGACATACATGTCTTACATCTCCAAGTTTTGGTTTCTTCATGTATAACATGGAGATCCCAATGTTCGTTTGACCATATTCGTTTTTATTGAAGCTGTGTGTTTTACATACGTTATAACCAAAAGTTGGGGAGAGTGTAAGATGACTTAAATCAAGTGTGCATCACGACAGGAAGTACCAAGAGCATCATGAAGTGAGCCGCCAAGGGCAACATGGGTGGAGATGGAGAGGAAAAGCCCGTGTAGACATGTAGGAGGGAATCAAGAACAGTGTCAGAAAATTCAAAGGACAAGATAACTTCTAAAACAGAGAATAACAAGTTAATATTAATATATGATATGGAAATAAGGACTAAATGTGCTCAAAGGACCTATCTACAATAAAGTCATGATTTTTAAGCTGTTGATTGTGAGCATGACTCATAAGCAAAATTAATTTACCAATGGAAACCACAAGTGTAAAGTATTGATTCATGAAACCTGCTGGTTCAGGGAATGGTGGGGATGACAACTGTAAAACAATACACAGTAACTATACCTGGGGTACTTATAGCCAAAATAAGTCATTTTATTTTAGTTTTGTTTATTGTTGCTTGTGTTTTTTGTTGTTGTTATTGTTGTTTTGTTTTCCCTTTTCCTTTTTCTTATCATTTTGTTTGGTTTGGTTTGTCTCTTCTTTGTTTTACGTGGAAATGTCTTGAGTATGCCTGCATAGGGAAAAAGTCACTTTTGAAATGATAAGTTGCAGGAAGAAAATAATACATGACAGAGGTTAAACCTGGGCCTCAGGGCTAAACTGCTGAACTGGAAATGGAGAAGAAAGAATGGATGCAGGTATGGGCTTCTATTTGAATGTTATATTTTATGTTGATTTTATTTACTATTTTGTCCATTAGATTTTGGTATTTGTTGCATCACTTCTCGGTCTTTTGGCTAAGATCAAGTGTAGATTTTGGTATTTGTTTTATTTTCAGTGTGCTTCTTAATAGAACACAGGATAATAGTCAAAAACATGAACTCTGAGGACAAATTTCTTGAGATTTGCCACTTCTTTGCCTGGTGGCATTAGGCTCTTCATTTAATCTCTCTGCGCAACATTTACTTGTTAATAAGATGGGAAAATCATAGTATTATGATGTATTATGTCACACGATAGTATAATAATAGTATACTTCAAACGGTTCATAAGAGTTAATTATTTAGCATATCTAACAGAATAGATCTTTTTAAAAGAGTTTACTTATTTATTTGACAGAGAGAGAGAGGGAGAGAGTGAGCACAGGCAGGAAGAGTGGTGGAAGGGGAGGGATAAGCAGGCTCCGCACTGAGCAGGGAACCCTACTCAGGGCTCTATCCCAGGAATCTTGGGATCATGGCCTGAGCTCAAGGGAGATGCTTAACCAACTGAGCCACCCAGCTGCCCCAAGAATAGTTCTTATCAGTAATTAGTTGTACCTTGTTGTTACTGAGGAAATTTCTATTTATTGGCCTGCATTTTCTCTATGGAAAAGGTAAGCTCTTAATTTCTTCCTATGTTCCATGTAGTGTTTAACTACATTCATAATTGTTTATTTTAAAGTTCTTACTTTTTACTTCTCCCTCCTCCCAGAACAATATTCTTTCATTTTTTTCACCTACACAGTACTCTAAAATTTTAAGAGTAGCATCTCTATGAAGGTTTTCTAGTGACTTACCCTCATACCTCTTCATTTTTATGTACTGTTGCATCAACAACTCTCAGAAAACTTACAAAAGAGAACAATGTATCAGAACTAAAAACATGAGCTTTGAGTTCAGACTGCCTTGGTTCATATCTCAGCACTGTGACTTCTAGTTTTCTCTTTTTCATACTGTGACTATTTCAAAATCTGTAAAATGGGGATACTAACCTTTTTAACAATAATACTGTGGTTAAATGAGTTAATACAAGTTGTAACAGACTATCAGTTTTAAAAATGATCACTAAAATATCACTTACCCTACAAGATATTCTGACATTAAAAGCTGTTTCACTTACTATTACTGAGTTAAAAACCATTCCCCAAATTTAGTGGACTAAAATGGTAAGCATACTTTATTTCACTAATCTGTAGGATATTTTAAAAACCAAGTCTTCAAAGAGGGTTAGGTGATCACTGCTGCCTGCAACATTTTCTAAGGGTTTCAAATGGAACATGGAGCATCCATTTCCAAGAAGGCTGATACACATGGCTGCCTGACACGTGACTGCCTAACTCAGGGCTGACGTTGACTGTTACCCAAAAGCTCAGCCCAGGCTATGGACGCGGAGATGTCATGCCTCTCCATGGCTCTATCCCTGTTGGTATGGTGGCTGGGATCCAAGGACGTATACTGAAAGAGAGGTAGTTGAAGCTTCCTAGTTCTTCAGGGCAAGGAACACAAAATAGCAGTATCACATTTCCTATATTTGACTGTTCAAATAATTATGGATACCAACTTTCAATGGAAGGAGTGTAAAGGAATTAGTGGACATGATTCAAATTGTCCACAATAAACACTATTTCTTTCTCATGATCTCAAATGTTTAGTTGATAAGCTTATACTAGATATTTACATTATATTTACTTAGAAGTTTGAAAATATACTATAAGCTCAGAAACATTTACTAATATGTGACTGCTTTTATAAAATACATTCAAAGGAGTTTCCACAAATGTATAATAAAGTATGTAGCATAAAATATAACTATGCATGTATAATAAAATGTACTTCTAGGTCTTTCATTAGTCCCCTCTGATTAAAAAGAAAAAAAAATCTATATTTTTAAATATGTATTTCCATTTCCTTCAATACTCCTATCACCCCTTCAAATAGATTTTTAAAGAAAAGGAAATGTGTGTTCATGCCTTGTATTCTAAATGGTGCTTAAAATAACCTAAAAAGTCCTTGTTAAAAAGGCATAAACACATATTTTGAAGTGAAATTGGGAATACTGGTGAAATAACAGGTCCCCTCTTACTCCTCCTCCCCAAAAACAATGTGCATTCATCATCTAGTCCGTGGGTTGTTCTAGTCCTATAGGTAAATGCACACTAACACTATTCACACTTTTGTATGAGATTTTAATATCTTAACATCATAGATATGGAAAGAGAACAGTGTGTTATGGTAATTAGGATGGGAAAAATAATGTGATTTCAGCAGTAGGTGTTCGAGTTGGAGAAATTGTACTGAAGATCCCACTGTTCTCGTTCTCTTCCTCCAGCAGACCAGATGGCCATGATCAGAGAGCTACCTGAGGGTTTTGATTGTGAATTTGAATAACATATGTTTTCTACTGAAACGTAATTTCTTTCTGGTTAGTGGTTAACCTGCATACAGTGGCAGTTAGGTTCAAAATTCCTTACAGTTACACAGATAAATAGTACATGGAACTTCTAATAATTTTTTCATTCTAAAACAAAAAAGCGCTGCAAATAATCTAACACTGTTTTCCAAATGCTATTTTGTAAAAGTAATTTATAACACTGAACAGGCTCATAAAGGCTTAGAAAACACAGATGCATATTTTAAAAACCAATAAAAAGAACATCATGTTCCTAACACATAGGTTAAGAAACATCTTATTACACTCCATGAATAGCTCAGTTCCTCTCCTGATTTGCATCTCCTTGCATTTCTCACAGAGGCAGTCTCATTCCTGGACTTATTTTGTTAATAAACAATTTTTTTATATTTATTTTCCTCTTCAATCTTTCTCTCTCTGTTTCTCTGAGTTTTGTGTCATTTTGCAAGTCATATTTTTTTCCATTGGAAAGATATTGTAAGAATTATTTTGTCTTTTTTTCTTTCTTTCATATTTATACTTGAAATTCAACTCAACTTGATGGAATCCACTCCATCAAGTGGATTGAGGTAATCCACTTTTCATTTCCACTGCCTATAAGATTCCATTGTGTGACAATATCTGAGTGTAGTTATCTGGTCTGTTGGAAGATACTGGTGTTGTTTGAGTCACATGTATAAGAGTTTCTCTAGGTTATAAGTCTGTGAGTGCACTTCCCGTATTATAGGACATGTGAATTTTCAAAAACACGAGATATAATGCTTAATTTTATGTGTCAGCTTGCCTGGGCCATATGGTATTCAGATGTTTGGCTAAATATTATTCTGAGTCCATCTATGAGCATGTTTCTGGGTGATATTAACATTGTAATTGGTAACTGACCAAAGGATATTGCCTTCTCTAATGTAAGTGGGCTTCATCCACTCCAAGTGGGCTGAGTATTGAGTATTGAGCTCCTTGACTATTGAGCTGGGACATTGGTCTTCTCTTTCCCTCATACTAGAACTCACACCATTGATTCTTTTGCTTCTCAGGCCCTCAAATTCAGACTATAACTTACACTATTCGTTTTTCTGGTTGTCAGGCTTAGAACTCATACTGGAACACAACCTCAGGGTTCCTTGGGTTCCTAGCTTCCCACTGTAGATCTTGGGACGTCTCAGCCTTCAGAACATGCCAGCCAATTCCATACAGTATTGATACATTTACATACACTTATGCATAGGCATATAGATAGATAGATAGATGATAGATATAGATATAGATATAGATATATCTTCTTTTGTGTGTGTGTGTGTGTGTCTCTGTATTGGTTTCTGTGCATTAAATAAAAACAGTCACCTCTCCCAATCTTGATAGACTGTTCTCATTTAAAAATGAACTTCATCAATCAAATTGTCCTGATTGCCTCTCGAAGCTTTGTGATTGTCTAAGCCACTGTCTCAATTCATATTGGCTCTTAATAGTTGAGGTTGTGCTAAGTGTCCCAAAGGGGAGAATAGTAGTCAACATCTTGATTCAGGCTGATTAGAAGCCAGGCCCTCTTGCACCATCTAGAAAAGTGTGTATTTAAGTCATTTCCAAGGAGAATTTGAAAGTTGGACACTTTTTCCTGCTCTTTTCACTGAACCCAAGTGTATAGGCTCAGAGAGTTACCTCTGTTTAGAAATTTTCTCCTCTCCCCTCACCCTTCTTCTTCTTCTTTTCTTCCTCCTCCTCCTCTTCTTCCTCTTCCTCCTCCTACCTCCTTTTCCTCCTCCTCCTCCTATATTTCTGTGGGTTTCATGAATGCCAGCATGTTGGGTATCAAAGAGTTAGGTGATTTGGGAGTCTGACCTTTGGGTGGAAACCATTTTGGAGTACTAGATGTTTGGATATTTCATTTCAAGGAAATACTGATGATTTAGTTTCATTGTTAGAATGAAACAAAGGAGAAGGCAAAAGTGTCCACTAGCTGTTTTGGGCTCCTAGGAAAATGACTGTCAGCAGCGGCATGCACACTAACTAGAATCCAGATCTCCCACACAGTAGCTTAACAATTATGCTGTCAAAATCCTTTTAGGAAACGGTTGGGGATGTGTGGAGTTTTTCCTACCCCTTTTGTGCTGTGTCTTAGGAGGATAGCCACTGTAAATGCTCATGCATGTATCAACAACTGCTTCTTTATTTGCTATATTCCTGTGGGATTCATGAACACAAACTATTGGCCTTCTGAGCTAGGTACAACGGAATCCTTTCCGTTGGGTGGCAGAAATAAAATTTTGGGCTATATATATATATAGTTCAAATAATTTTCTCCTTGGGGGGAAGCTGAGAGTTTGATACTCCCTTTTGACTGTATGATTCTGTGCAGGGGGAGGAGTTCATAGTGAAATTTTGTCTTAACATCTCCTATCCATCTTGATGTGATATTTTCTTAGGTGTCCGATGCATAGTTTCTAGATTTCTCTCAGAAGGAATTGCTATATACTTGAGAAGTAAGGAAATTCAGGACCTCCTACTTCTCTCTCTTGGTCTAGAAGCTTCAGTGCCCACGTGGAGCATGTTACTCAGTCCCTTGGGCCTGGGGTGTCAGGAATCTTAGAACAATGTGAGTGCAGTGTGGAGGCCACACAATGTCCCAGAGTGTGCAGACTCCTTCATCTGAGGTGCACTCTCACCATGCATGGAGATTGGTTACAGCCCTGAAGTTGACAATCATATCTTCTCCAGGTAGTCTTGTGCATATCTTTGGTAACAGTCATAATGTGTGAGTACTAGGAGGCACTAAGTGCATCCTTTGGGTTCTGCACACATTGCTCTCCAGTCCCATTGTATATGCCTCTGCTGGTATGCTGATATCTCTTGACTGATTCTGGGAGGCGAGAATTCTACCACTGAACCACCAATGCTCCTGACTGATTCTGGACATGAGAGTTCAAAGTGCCCTGATGGTTGTATTAAGCTATAGTCAAATGAATGCCTTGTTGCACTGACAAGAGTGTGTCCCCTTTGGGAACTGATCCAGAATCTCCAATCTTGCTGGGTTTGGGTTGGGAAAAAATTCTTCCAAAGGATCAATGGAAGTGATGGCAAAGGGAGCCACTCAGTGATGCCACCCTTTGGGTCCCAGCCCACTGTTTTCCCTATTCGTTGACACAATACCATGTAGAGGCCTTGCATTTAATGAATGTACCTTAGTCTGAAGGAGGGCCCCATGCACTTTCAAAATGTTATTTTTGAGCTGGTATGTCAGCGGCTCCTTTAGAAGGCAGAGCCAGTGCTCCATTTATGTGTCTGCTTCAAGCACTTTATTTCTACTAGATTCCAGTGACATGTCAGGAGCTATTTTTCAAAAAGTTCAGAATTCTCTGCTGTAAAGATAGTAGTCTTCCTACAGAATGTTATGGGCCTGTGTGGTGAGTTTCTTAGTGATGCTTGCCATAAGAATCAGGCTGAAACTTTCCCACCACTGAAGCTTTCAACACCACAGGGCCTACTGGATCATAGAGTCTAGTGGTAAGGCTTGATGCACTGCTCCCTAGACTTGCTACAAAATCCTTTCTTGTGTTGTCATGCTCCAAAGCTTGCAGCCTCCCTGTCATCTGGCTTACAGACTGGGACAGAATTCCTGCATGTGGAATGTGTTGCCTCTAGAACCCAGGATGGCTGACCTCTCAGGCACTGCGCTTTCTTCTTTGTGCTAGAGGATTATGATTAAACAATTTGTTTTATTCTGGAGAACATATTATGGCATATTCTTGGTGACTGGACACCTAAAGACTTTATTGAAATGGTGGATCACTACATTTTCACAAACAGTTTATTTCCCATTCCCTGGAGTCCGTATACCTTAAGAAAACCCTCCACTTACCAGCCATTTGATGCTCATCTTCTTTTGTCAGCATGATGCCATAGATATGTGGATGTAGACAAACTTCTTTAAAGGATCACCCAGCAAATAATTCAGTAAATAATTTTAGTATTTTGTGAAGTGTCTCTTGCAACTACTCAATTCTGCCTTAGTATTGCAAAAGCAGCTATAGACAAATCATAAGTAAATGTAATGGCTGTGTCCCCATACAACATTTTTTTTTTCTCTTTTACGAAAGCAGGCAGCCAGGTTTGGCCCACAAGCTGTAGTTTGCCAACCTCTTATGTAGGGATCAATGTAATAGTCTATAGAAGCTATAGATCCCATAGATCTCTTACTGTCATTATGATCATAGACAGTCATAGATGGCAAGATAGTTACATTAGTCTAGTTCATCCCATGTAAATGCAAACTCTTTCTGTCTTATCTTCTCTGATAGAAATGAAAATAATGTATTGAACAAATTAGTTGCTTCCCAACTCACACCTGAGAAAATGAAAATAATGTATTGAACAAATTAGTTGCTTCCCAACTCACACCTCCAGTACAACTGGTGTGATCAGGAATACTTCTTGGTTAAGCTGTGGTGGTCTACAGACATTTGTCCAGAACAAATCTCAATTTTTACAGATGCCATTCTATGAAACAAATGAAAATATGATAAAATCATCACCCTTGCATCTTTTAGATGTTTAACAGTAATATCCAGCCCCTCTTTCCCCGCTTGGATGCAATATCATTTTTTTAATTTCCTATCTTGGTGAGTGTTCAATTTAAGAGGTTTTCATTTGTCTTTTCCACTATGACAGCTCTTATACATAGATAAAAGTCCTAATGAGGGGATCATGCTCACTATCAAATATAATCAATTACACAATTCCGGACTGGGGAAGTGACAATTGAATGAGTGTATAGGTCCTATTAGCCCAATGTGGGACAATCTTTATTGTCCTGGACCCATGTAGTTCCTGGACCCATGATGATTCTTTGGATCTCCAAACATTAATGTCCACCCAAATCCAGTATTCATTATTCTCCCAAATATCAGAGTTTCTCTCTGTCTTCAATAGTCATTCAGCCAAGAACATACCCATCAGTCATTCCTTTGGGGAAGAACTAGGGAAATCAATGTTGCAGAGTCCTTCCTCCTCAGTAGATGGCTACCTCTTCTGTCAATTGTATCTAGAACTAGAATTTGACTTAGTGCAGGAACTGAGCAAGAAATCAGCTCTTTATTGGATTAGTCACACTCAACCTTCAGCTCTTCTATGTTTACTTTTTTTTTCTTTTTCCTGATTGTAGATGATAATCAGTACTCTTTTGGGCCACCACTCCCTTTTGTTCCTAAGGATGCTGTGTTCTATTAATCATCTCCACAATGCTCAACAGACAGAGTACTCTAGACTGCTTCTCCAAATTTGCTAGTTATTGTGATTATTACAGTTTCCTGGGTTCTGACAGTCAAGCACTTCCATCAGGGTTCAACTACTCTGGGGCCTTATTTTCCCCATGGATATTTGAGCCTCGAAATAGGACCGCCTTCCTCATTACCACCTCTGGCATGCAGAGGACAGGTATAACTGAATTTCTTGGTCATTCCTTCCAGAGCACCTGTGATGGCTATGGTGAACAAACAGTGTGCCCTCTGAGCCCTCTCTTAGAACATGAAATCAGTGAATTTTTTCTCTTCTTACATAATAGATCCATTCAAAAATTCCTATTTATCTCAACCTCCCATCTTTCCTTTAGCATCTACCAAGACAACTCAAGCACTTCCATGTGGCTTTGTCTTGACAATTGTCTCTTCTAGTGTCCCCAAATCCACTGTAGTAGCAAATTTTTCCCTTTGTGTACAGCTTAACTTCCCCCTTGTCGGGTCCATGATGCTACTAGCCATCTGATGTTGGCTCCTAAACCTGGTAAAAGAGATGAGGGCCCACAGATTGCCTTGTGGAGTAGAAGTTCCTACAATGACTTTTAGATGAGAAAAGTCTTAGATTTTACTAGGGAGAAATTGTATTGTTTTAGAATCAATGTTCTTAGGAGAAGCTCATTAGATGTCTTCAGCTAATATTTCAAGAATCCCAACCTAGTTAGTTTTCCTAGTGGAAAATTGAAGTATCTAATGTGCCTTAGCTCAGCATTTATCTGTGGAGCTTTCTGACCCTATTGGGTCCTCAGTTTGCTGCTCAGTTGTGTGCCAGATAAAAGAGCTTCTTTGACAGTCCCTACAGAGGGCTCCTTGTTCTTGTGTTTAGCCTTTCTCTGTCAGTGGTCATCAGTTTTTCATTACCTTTCTGCATTGCATCTGTGATACTTAACAGTAACCAATGACTCCAATGTCTTTGTACTGGTGCCCCATTTGGGCAAATGTCTGAATCACCAAAACTGTCAATGTGCTCTCCTTCCCAGGAGGTTTTTCCAAGTCACCAATGGTGGGTTATTGTCAGTTGTCCTGGTGCCTAGTGCAAGGACTCTCCAAATCCTGCTTGCTGTACAGGATGGCATCCTCTTTGTCTACTCAGCAGGGGGAGAGTGAGTCACAAAGCCTCATTTCATCACCCATTTTCTCAGAAAATTCTTGACACCACCTATGTGTGTTAATTGGAGTTTTCTGAAAAGCATACATTATTACCAAATTAGAAATGCAAGGGATTTACTGAAGGATGTATATGAAGGAGACACAGGAAGAGACCAAATAAATGAAAGCCTTCATGTTCTCTGCAGGTCTGACATTTGTGAAAAAGAGACAGATAGGAAGATTTAGTGGAAAGTGTTTCAGACTCTAGTTCAAATGTTTAATTAACTGGATGGTGGGAATCATTGGTAAGTCACCCACCACAAGTGTCTTCTATCTTGAGAAACAGAGCTTCTCTTGTTCTTTTACCATGCTCTGTCTTTGGCTGGAAATGGCCCTTGAGGAAAGGGTAAGCTTGGTTAATCTTGGTAGGAACACAGTTTTGGAGCCAGAAGAGTAGATGCCCAGCCTCCAGTCAATCTTGGTTCTCATAGCAGATCAGAATCATGCATTTACATGGTCCTCAAACCAAGTAAGTTATCTTAGCCAGCCTCAGACTTTTCCAAACTTCTTCTGTATCTATCTTATAGCTATCTGTATCCTTTGAATTAGTAGTAATTTTTTTTCTTGAAATATCTATTTTTTAATTTTTTTTTTACTTTTTATAAACATATATTTTTATCCCCAGGGGTACAAGTCTGTGAATCACCAGGTTTACACACTTCACAGCACTCACCAAAGCACATACCTTCCCCAATGTCCATAATCCCACCCCCTTCTCCCAAACCCCCTCCCCCCAGCAACCCTCAGTTTGTTTTGTGAGATTAAGAGTCACTTATGGTTTGTCTCCCTCCCAATCCCATCTTGTTTCATTGATTCTTCTCCTACCCACTTAAGCCCCCATGTTGCATCACCACTTCCTCATAGGGGAACCCTCCTACACTGTTGGTGGGAATGCAAGCTGGTGCAGCCACTCTGGAAAACAGCATGGAGGTTCCTCAAAATGTTGAAAATAGAACTGCCCTATGACCCAGCAATTGCACTACTGGGTATTTACCCTAAAGATACAAACGTAGTGATCCGAAGGGGCACGTGCACCCGAATGTTTATAGCAGCAATGTCCACAATAGCCAAACTATGGAAAGAACCTAGATGTCCATCAACAGATGAATGGATCAAGAAGATGTGGTATATATACACAATGGAATACTATGCAGCCATCAAAAGAAATGGAATCTTGCCATTTGCGACAACATGGATGGAACTAGAGCGTATCATGCTTAGCGAAATAAGTCAAGCAGTGAATTAGTAGTAAATTTTGATAAGTTCTGATTCTTGTGGGTTTGACTTGATATTCTTGTTCTCTATAGTATCCTGATTTTTTTAGTAAAAGAGCAATTTCACTAATATTTAAATGATGCAATCTTAAATCATCTGATGTTTTAAATAAAAAGAATTAGCTATTCCAAAATTAGTTCAAATATTTTTCATCCAATCTATAAAATGAAAGGAATCTTTTGGAAATTCCTTCAGTCATTTCAAAGATACAATGTCAGATATTTTCATGAATCCTATTTTTTTTTAAGATTTTATTTATTTATTTGACAGAGAAATCACAAGTAAATGGAGAGGCAGGCAGAGAGAGAGAGAGGGAAGCAGGCTCCCTGAGCAGAGAGCCTGATGCGGGACTCGATCCCAGGTCCCTGAGATCATGACCTGAGCCGAAAGCAGTGGCTTAACCCACTGAGCCACCCAGGTGCCCTTCATGAATCCTATTTTAAATGTACTTTAAAAATTCTGGGATTGGTTGTTTGAAGTCATGTGGCCTAGCAACATATTTGACATACCATCTTGTCAATTTACCAGGGGAACGGAGTTAGAAAGTTGACTTCATGATAAATTGTTTTACAGAAAAAAGAAAGGTTTATATCTAGAATGAAGTAGAAGCACAAAGTAGAGATAATGAGTAATGCATTAAGATTTTTACACATTGATTAATAATGTTTGCTATTATTTTGTGTTTAATTATTAGATTTTTAAGTTTGTGCATGAAATCAGCCTGTATTTTTTTCCTTCTAATACCCTCTTTGTTTGCTTATATTTAAACATAGATTTTTAAAAACTATTAACATTTATAAAAATTTAACCATATAATGTCTCATTTTGTTTTTTCCAAATCCTCCTCTTATCTCCATCCTCCAGATTATTTTGTGTCAAATCCCACACATACACATTTACATTTCTCTGGACCTATTACATATGTGTATCTGAAAGATAGACTCTTTTTTTTTTTTTAAGATTTTATTTATTTATTTGACAGAAAAAGAGAGAGAGATCACAAGTAGGCAGAGGCAGGCAGAGGAGTGGGGGGAATCAGTCTCCCTGCTGGGCAGAGAACCTGATATTGAGCTGATCCCAGGACTCTGAGATCATGACCTGAGCCGAAGGCAGAGGCTTACCTCACTGAGCCTCCCAGTCACCCCAAGATGGACTCTTTTTCTAAACATTACAGTTACATCATTACCACACCTAAAAATTTGACAATAATTTCTTAGTATAATCAAATATCCAGTCAGTGTGTCAGTCTCTAAATGTGAGTTTTCTTCCACAACTAATTTTAAATATCTATTTATTTATTTTTATTTTCTCTTTTCATTTTGGTTTGAGCACATTTCCAAAACAATAACCTCTAATTGAATGTAAAAATAATAACACTTAAAATGGGAGAAAAGTCAGCAGACTTTATGCTTTTCTCTTTCATGCCCTGAAACACATGAGTTTGATTATCTTTTTAGTTACGTTCTTAGTAAACATTGAGAATGCATTAGGAGAGGATGAGGTTAACAGTAGTCTGCATTCTGGTAAAGGGACTGGAGGGAGAGTTCAGGTATTCCTGTAGTGGGCAGAAAAAATAGGCATGGGAGATGTCCAATGGGATGACCTCTGTTTGTGCTGAACTTTATGAAAGGACTGAAGACATGGGAATTAGGAGTGGTGCTTTGCACAAAGGTAAAATTTTGAGTAGTATAAACAAAATTGCTGTTGTCCAGAAAACCATAATAGGCACTAGTCACTGGGGAGAAAGGAGCATTCTTCCAAGGCCTAATGGTCCGGTGTGGCCAGGGCTAATTCCACAGGGACTTGCAACAAAATTTCATTCACTCCTTCACTTTAAAAGGTAGTGATGACAGGATACATTCCATGAAATTTGAAATCTTGCCTGTGCTGGAAAGATTTATAATTGATTTAGATTATCATTTAATTAGATTATGTTTTTATGCATGGTGGTCAATTTTGTTGTTGAAGAATTAAAAGAAAGTTCTAATGTATAGTTATCCAACCTAAAATTATGAGACTATATTTTTTATGGCATTATGAAACCAAAGTATGAATAAGTGGTTATAAAGATTGGTATAACAATCTCAGAAACAGAGTAAAATGTAATTATGAGTATGCTTGACAGGTACTTGAGTTTCATCTTCAAATTTCAGTATGCCACCATGGCTTAAAGGAAGAATCTGATTGCCATGACTTGCCATTCCTCATCTACATGAAAAAAAATCTCCCCCCAAAGTAAATGGAGATCGAAATTTTTTTATCACATTGCCTCCTGAATCCATCTCTGCCAAGAACATAGATTTATTGTACACTAAGTCCCTAATTAAGGGGCATTCTTTCAAATAGAATAATTACATCAAGCTATTGTGCTAGTCATTCAATCAGGAACAAGTGAAGGGAGACAGACCATATTCTGTATACAGGAGTAGATGGAGTGCCTTGTATATGTCACTGAAAGTCCTAATTGATTCATCTCCGGATAAGCTGCTGTCAACTTAATTACATGAGAAATGCTTTTAAAAGTCTAATCAGATTTAATGTACTTGAAAATGCATTTAATAAATTGTAACTTTTGTCATGAAACAAAAAGCTTAATTTTCATTTATGTTCACATGAATGAGTTTAGCTAAACTATTCAAAGATTCTTCACAGGTTTGAAATAAAGAATACAAATTATAAGAACAAAGTTAAGAGAACAATACTTGACATGGGCTCATTATTTTAGTTATTAAGTGATGTATCAGATTTAAATAGAAAAATGAATTCAGAAACCAATATTTACTTTGTCGATCTCTTAGATAAATGTGCATTTGTAAGTCAGTTTCATGTTTACAGATCAAATTTGGTAAAGCATAGATTAACTCAAAAATTAAAATATGATTTCTGGAACTGGTAGAACTTTAGTACAAACTCAAGCAGTACAGGCATATTCAGAGATATAGATTCAGTTCCAGACCACTGAAATAAAGTGAATATTGTAATACAGTAAGTAATATTTTTGATTTCTCAATGTAAATAAAATTTATGTTTATACTATAGCAAATTTTTTTATTAATTTTTTATTTTTTATAAACATATATTTAGATATATCTTTTCAAGTAAGGGCAACAAAAGCAAAAACAAACTATTGGGATGAAACAAAAATAAAACAAAAAGCATTTGCATGCTGAAAGAAACCATCAACAGAATAAAAATGCAACCTACTGAATTGGAGGAAGATATTTGCAAATGATATATCTAATAAGGACCTAATATACAGGATATATAAAGAACTTACACAATTCAACATCAAAATAAAATTCCCAAATATTCTGATTAAAAATGGGCAGAACACTTGAATAGACATTTTTCCAAGGAAGCCATATAGATGGCTAACGGATACATGAAGGGTGCTCAGCATCACTAATCAGGGAAATGTAAATCAAAACTAAATGAAATATCGCCTTACACCTGTTGGAATGGCTAGAGTCAAAATATAAGAAATAGCAAGTGTTGGCAAAGATGTGGAGAAAAAGGAACCCTTGTGCACTATTGGTAAGGATATAAATTCATATAACCACTGTGGAAAACTATGGAGTTTTCTCAAAAATTAAAAGTAGATGTACCACATGATCCAGCAATTCCAATATTGGCTATTTACCTAAATAATATGAAAACATTAATTCAAAAAGATAACTGCACTCCTATTTTTATTGCAGCATTATTTACAATAGCCAAGATATGGAAGCAACTCAAGTTGCATCAACAGATTAAGAATAAAGAAGTGATACACACACACACACACACACATCATTTCTTTATTCGTATGTATTCATATATTCCTATTCATATATTCATATATATATATACCATTATTCAGTCATTGAAAAAAAAGAATGAGATCTTGCCATTTGTGACAACATGGATGGACCTAAGGGGTATTATGCTAAGGGAAATAAGTCAGAAAAATACATTGTGATTTCACATATATGTGGAATCTAAAACATTAAAACAAAAATCATAAACAGATTCCTAAATACAGAGAGCAAACTGATGGTTGCCAGAAGGGTGGCAATGAGGAGATGGGCAAAATAGTTGGTCCAGAGAGGGAGATACAGGTTTCCTTTTATGGCATCAATAAAGTAAGAGCATAAAATGTACATCATAGGAAATACAGTCAAATGTATTGTAGTAGCACTGCCAGTAATAGATAGCTACGCTTGTGGTGACCGTTGGGTGAGCAAGATAAATGTGTGGAATCCTTATGTGGTACAGCTGAGATTAATGTGACATTGATACTTCGATAAAAAAGTAAAAGTTATAGTGATGATTTGAATGAATTTGTACACACATACACACACTGAATAAGCAAATGGGGAAAAAAAAACTTTGATTTTCTTGCCTCATTTCTCAAATAACTCAAGAAGTAGAAGTATTTTAAGTTAAATGTTAATGGAGAGTCTCTGGTACCCAAAACTAGTGGTTTCCAGGGATGACAGAGCAACTGTCATCAACCTATGTTCTACTTCTGTGAACAGATATAAACAGACTCTCCTTTACTACTGTGATTTAAATGCTTACACATCGAAAACTGCCTTATCTAAAGGTTTTTTCACTTCTCTTTTAATTTTGATAGCATTCAGCTTATTGTTATATTCAAGATGCTATCCTCAGGTGACTCAGGCAATAAACAGCCTAAATTTAATGCTTCTTCATGAACTGAGCATAGTGCCATGCTAGTCTCATAGAACCAACCTACTCTTTTAATCTACTAGGAAAATAATAAATTAATTTAAAAAAAAAACAAGCATGCTCGTATTGTGAGTTGCACAAAGTAAACAAAATATTATACCCATGTGAACAACTTATTTTCTTGTTTTTTCATTGTAGTTTGGTGTGTTTACAGATATTGTATATCCTCCTCAGATTGTGCGTGGGGCAATTATCCTGGAAACCTCTCATTTTCATTCTAAGAGTAATATAATTCCGTCCACGTTTTGTCATCACTTAACAGATAAAGTTGTTCCCATTACCCAGACAAAGCACTTTCCTTAATAATAATCATGAGTTAAGATTTCATTGTGACTATTTTGCTAATTTAAACTCTAGGATACCCTTAACCTTAATTTTCATGGACAAATCTATGTACTGCTATGTGAGTATTTTTGATGTTTCTTTTTCAGATTTCTAAAGGGTGTGTCATTTCTGTCCACCTGCACCTCAAATTCAGTGTTTCTAAACACTAAAAGGTGACTTTTATAGTATCTGTCCAAACCTGCGCCTCCTTTGACTTTCCATCCTTCAGCAGATGCAGTGATGTCAGCTGTTCATGCTATTCAGCTGAACATGAATTGCTCGTCACCCTTTTTTGGACCCTTGCTCTCCAAGCGAACACAAAGATTTCAAGAGAATATTGCTAAATATCTTTCAAATCTCTCTGCTTCACTCCATATCTATCAAAACCACCCATCGTAAGAACAACATAATTATTTATAAGTAGATGACTATCTGTATTTGTTTTCACAATAGTTAACTCTTTTTAAAAGATTTTATTTATTTATTTGACAGAGAGAGAGAGCACAGGCAAGGGGAGTAGCAGAGGGAGAGGGAGAAGGGGGCTCCCCACTGAGCAGGGAGCCTGTTATGGGGCTTGATTCTAGGACCCTGAATCATGACCTGAGCTGAAGGCAGATGCTTAACCGACTGAGCCACCCAGGTGCCCCAATAGTTAACTATTTTTAATATTTACTCTCATTGGTACTGTTCTAAGTACCCAAGATGTATTAACTCATTTAATCCTCAAAGTAGTTCTATCTACTATATACTATTATTATATTTATATTACAGATAAGGAAACTGAGGCACAGAGAATTTAGCTAGTTTACTAAGGGCTTACGTGCAATAAGTGGTAGAATCAGGGTTCAACCTCAGGTGTCTTGTCCCTAATTTGAATGCTTTTGCCTCAAACCTTGTTTTGCCACTTCCCATCTCCCTTAGTATAAAGTAGAAATTCTAAGCAAAGAAAACAAAGTCCTGTTGTTTCCATTTCTGATTTTATAGTCTCAACTGGAGCCTCTCATCCTTTAATTTTCTTCAGTCCACTGAACTTGACATTTTCAGTCTCATCTGGCCCCCAGCCATGTTCCTGGTCTTTTTCGCACAAGCTGTGTTTCCTTAACATTTCTTACAGTAGGATGCTACAACTGTTCTACAATCATTCTCCATTCATTTCATATTTAATGGAAGGTCTGAACTTTAGCAATTGAAGTGGCAATTACCTATTACTCTGTTCTATCACCTTCCAGCATACAGTGTCAGGTCTTGAGTATTCCAGACCCATAGCCTCGGCTTTTTTATTTTCTCCTATAGTCATTAACCTGGGGTCTGCTGATGGACTACAACGCTTAGAAATACTACTCAAAATATAGATAGATAAATGATGATAGAAGATGAATGAAGGGCGCCTGGGTGGCTCAGTGGGTTAAAACCTCTGCCTTCAGCTCAGGTCATGATCCCAGGGTCCTGGGATCGAGCCCCGCATCGGGCTCTCTGCTCAGCAGGGAGCCTGCTTCCCTTCCTCTCTCTCTGCCTGCCTCCCTGTTTACTTGTGATGTCTGTCTGTCAAATAAATAAAAATAAAATCTTTAAGCAAAAAAAGAAGATGAATGAAAGGAAGGGAGGAAGGAAAGGACAGAGGAGAATAGATACACACTCACATATTCAATCACTTTCTGGGCATGAGACCCACCACTTGAATCAGATTTTATAGAGTTCTAGGCAGCCAAAGCTACAGAACCTTTTTTTTTCCCCCCTAAGATATATATATATATCATGGGGGGAAGATTTTATATATATATATATATATATATATAAAATCAGAGAGAGAGAGAGAGAGAGAGAGAGAGAGAGGTGGGGAGGGAGAGAACAAACACAAGCAGGGAGAGCAGCAGAGGGAGAGGGAGAAGCAGGCTTCCTGCTGAGCAAGGAGCCCAACTTAGGGCTAGATTCTGGGAACCTGAGATAATGACCTGAGCCAAAGGCAGACGCTTAACCAACTGCACCACCCAGGTACCCCTAAAACCACACAATCTTAAAAGAGGAAAGGGAGCCAGCCACACTGTATTCATAAACTCTCATAAATTCATTTTTTCCTGGTTTTCCCTCAATGACATTCTCTTAGCATTCGTAGATTTAGACATCAATTCTTTCTTGTATGGGATCAGAGTGCAAGCAGTTCGGCTACTAAGTCAGAGATTAAAAACAAAAACAAACACAAACAAACAAACAAACAAAAAAACCTTTTTCCAGCTCTCTAACCTTTTTATGTCCTAGGAGCTAGATAGGATGTACTTCAGTTTCCTGATTAAAAACTGGACCTAGACTCTGTAAAAATCAGATTTCTACTGATTTTCAGGAATGATAAGTTTTCTAGGTGATGTGCTTATGTTGTGTTGTATTGTGACCTCAAGCTGTACTGTCTGCAGTGTAAGTTCCCTGTTAGACTAAAAGTCCTCAAGAAGCTCCTGATGTCCGTCTGTGATGTACTCCTGTTCATCCTTGTGTGCCCATCCTACTTTTGTCTTTTCCCTGATTCCTCTGTGAAGAAGCTGTAAGTCCCCTTTCCCTCACTAATCACAGTTCCTGGTTTTCAGCTGACCCCTCCCCTCACAGGGAGTTCCAACATCATCTCTTCTATGAAAGCATAAAGTCATTCATGACCAGGGGTAAGCAAGCACCTGCAGCATGTCTGTCAAGACAGCCCAGGGCCCCTAGAGTCCTCACGACACTGACCTTTCATAGCACTCCACATGTTAGTATGGATAATTAACTCCTCCCCACAAACTCTGTATCATGTATGTTAAAACTTTCCCCTCCAAAGCAATATATTGCTTTGGGAGAAGAAAAAGCCAGGATGCAATTAGACGTCCAAGAAATCCAAGAAATTTAATGAAGAATATGGCTACATTATAACTGAAATGTGCCCCTCCCATTCCTATCTTGAAGCTTTAACCCCAATATGATGGTATTTTGGGTCTTTGGGAGGCCATGAGTGGGGTCCTGATGATGAGATTGGTGTCCTTATGTGAAAAAGAGATCAAGCATGTTGCACTCTCTTTCACCTTCTCTCCCAGTCACATGAGGACACAATAAGAGAATGGCCATCTGCAAGCTATGGAAAGGGCTTTTACCAGGAGCTGAATCAGCTGGCACTTTGGTCTTAGATTTTCCAAGCTCCAGATGTGTGAGAAATAAATGTCTTTTTTTTTAAGCCTTTTTTTTCTTTTTTTAAGCTTTTTTTTATAAGCCTTTTTTTTTAAGCCTTTTTTTTTTTCCTATATATATATACTATTTTATTGTAGCTACCTGGACTAAGCTAGTAGTTGGTTTTGAGAAGTGGGCTGGAAGCAGCTTTGGAGCTGAGGTGAAGGTATTTTGAGATTCAGAAAAGGCATAGATTTCTATGAAATATCTGCCAGAATGAAAATGGACATTTAAGGTGATTTTGGGAGAAGCTCAGAAGAGCTGTAGAGAAAGCATCCATCTTCTGAGAGCAGATATAAATAAACTGTATACAGAATGTTGGTAGAAATATGGATGCTAGAGATTATTCTGATGAAATCTTGGAAGGAAATCATAAATATGAGCTGCGGGGTGATGCTGCATCAAAGGAAAAAGGATTATGCTCAAGCATTAAGGTCTCAGGGGTATATTGTGCTGGGTTTTGGATTTACGTGGATCCCATCACTATTTCTTAGGTCTCCCTTTTGGAATGGGAATGTCTATCCTATACCTGTCCCATTATTGTATTTTGAAAGCAGATCATTTTCTTCGTTTCACAGGTTCAGATGGTGAGAAATTTTGGAATCATACCTTTTATCTCACCCATATCTGATTTGGATGAAATTCAGATGTCACTTTGGACTTTTAGATTTGAAAGTGGATGCTGGAATGAGTTAACACTTCTGGGGATGTTGGAATGGAATACATACATTTTACATGTGAGAAGGACATGGATTTTGAAAAGTCAGAGACAGAGTACCATGAACTGAATATTTTTGCCTCCCCAAATTTTTAATGTTGAGATGGGGTTTAGGGAGGTAATTGAGTTTAGATTAAGTCATGAGGGTGAGATTTTCAGGATGAGATTAGTGTTCGTGTGAGAAAAGGGAGACAGATTTCTCTCTCTCGTACACGCTCTCTCTCTCTTTCTCTCTCCTTGCACATTCACACCAGGAAAAGCCCACGTGAGCACACAGGCGAGGGCAGTGCTCTGCAACCTGAACGAGGACCCTTACCAGGTGCTGAATCTGCCAGCATCTGGGTAGGGGATTGCCTAGCCTCCAGAACTGTGGGAAATAAATGTCTTTTGTTTGAGATACCCAGTCTATGGAATTTTGTTATAGGTGCCCAAACCAAGATAGCCTATAAGTAAATGTGAGGACAGGGCTAGACAAGGCTGGAGGAACCACATACCTTGGTATTAAATAAATCTTACGGAGTAGAGGGAGAGAAAAAGGAGGTTGAATAGGAAGCGTCTCAGGTGGCAGGGGAGTTCCAAGGAAATTTGTCGAGACTGATGGGAGTCTTCCCAGCAAATCTCCCCTTGGAAGAGGAGCAGGGCTCACAGGACCCTGCATTAGCTTGCCTGCCATGCATGGAGGGAAGCAGCCTGTGGGAATGTGGGGTGGAGTCAGAGCACAGTCTGGGTCACCAGTCAACTGTCCTCTCCACAGGAAGAAACTTAAGAGGCATACTTTCATGGATGCCTAAAGTGTGTTGGTTCAGAGACACTTTTTTGAGACAGAAAATGTAGCATTTATGTCTGAGATTTGATGCTTTCTACCTGTGAGGCATGAAGCAAATAAGCTTTCAAAACTGAGTTTTCTCATCTGAAAATGCTCTAAAAGGAACCTTTTTTAGTGTTACTATTATAAAGACACACACACACACACATATACCTCATGTATAGTACAAAAAAAGTACCTGGGGCACAGTACCAATGCAATAAAATCTACTATGAAGACTGCTGGCACATACTCTATGCTATTGGTGCCTCAGAGTTTCCTGTAAACAAGCAGAGTTCTGTTCAAACGCAAATGATTGCCAGTCCTGCCTGTATCCTTTGATCCATTTCCAAGAACCAGGTGAATTTTTAGCAGAACTACCCTCTCTCAACACACAGGTGTACACAATATTCACAGATAGGCTGCTTTGAACCCAGCTTATAGGTAAACTTTGAAATGTTTACAACTCTCTTGACCAACATTAAATTCCTAAGAATTGTAAGTCCAGACAGACATATTAAGACACATTAATTGAGAAGAAAAAAAATCCTTGGAGTGTCTGGGTGGCTCAGTCCATTAAGCAACTGCCCTCAGCTCAGGTCATGATCTCAGGGTCTTGGGATTGCGCCCAGCATCAGGCTCCCTGCTCAATGGGGAGTCTGCTTCTCCCTCTCTCTCTGCCCCTGCCCCTGTTCGTGCTCTCTCACTCTCTCTCTCTCAAATAAATATTTTTTAAATCTTAAAAAAAAAAAGAAAAAGAGTTCTTAAATTTATTAGGGAGACAATTTCCTCATGTTTCTGAAGGCTAGATAGTGTAAGCTAAGCAATAGATGCTTCAAGGCAGATCAAGTTTGTGAACTAAAGAAGCATTAAAGCAGTAAATAATGAGCTGCACATTGTAGAATCCTTTAGAGGTGGCAACGGTCACAGTAGGATTCCAAGTAGAGGTTTACTTATGGCTTGGGGCATCAAAACTGGCCATGCTAAAGTAAAACAGTAAAGAACTCCACAAAATTGAATTTACCCAATTGCACTTAGTATTTTGCACAAAATTTCAAAATTGGAATTTGAGTTTTCCTGAATTATTAATTCTTTCTAAATCCAAGAATAAAATGAGACTTTCCAAACCCATTCTCATAAAGGGTTCTCAAAGACAGCTGGTTGAGGTTTCAAACCATTGACTCCTCTGTGATCCCTTTTGGATAAGGAGCAAAAAAAGTCAACTAAACACAGGCAAATAAGAAACTCTGTCTTCCACTAAAAGCTTCAACTGATAATAGCTGAGGGGATTACCTAAGTATTAAATCCTTGTAAACTTAGAACCTCTCTAGATAAAACAGAAGGCTAGAACACCACTTCGCTGGAGGTGTCCATGAAAAGTTCTGTATGTAATTAAGTGACTGTTTGGTTCCTTTGAAACCATGGAAATAAATACATATATGCACTTATGTATGATCGTATGGATTTCAAGCATCTCTATATAAGGGCATTTGGGTTATTAGGACTCCTGAGCATCTTCTGTGAAAAGATGAGAGAAAGTCATAAATCTGGAATTAAAAACTGCTGACACTGAGGTGGTTGTGTTGTGTTTTCAGATTCAGAGTAAGAACAGGTCAGTTGGTAGCTGTCCACAGTACCCAACTGCAATGTTCATCATTTCTGGAGTAAATAGGATTTTAATTCCAGATTTTTCACTTGTATTTTAATACATAGCTGAGGAAAAATACATTAGACAACGTCTGCCAAGATATAACATGTCTCCATTGGAAGGTTTAAAAACAAAACCAAACAAAACTGAAAAAGAACACAGACACACACACACACACATATACACCCATACAACCTTCTCACTGCTACCATTGTAATTCCATCGACATGGCTGGTAATTCCTGCCATTAAGATTCACTGGATGGTGGTTGTCTAAGTCTATAGTAGCATATAGGTAAAGTTTTAACATTGAATAAGTCATGACCTGATCTTTTTAATAGAGCGTGGACTGTGTGTTTTATTATTTAAATTATTAAAATATTACAGTTTCAAAATTTTTCCAAGAAGTTCTGTGGTTTTGAAAATGACAATTAACCTATGCATTAAATTTGTTACTGTGAAAATAGGCAATTTTTACAAACAAAAATTGGTTTTACTAAGTGGATATTAAACCAATATTTGAAAAAAAAATAGTCTAAAGGACTGTGACAAGATTAGGTAATCTAAGATTCTTATGAATCTTTGACCCTTGGTGTCACAAGGACACATCTTGATATAGGTGATGGAGTATTCATTTCCAACTCAGACCTTACATACAAAATTATACTACAAAGGAGGTATAAAATGCCTAAGTTCAATTAGGCATCAAAACACTAATTATGGCCAAGAATGAAGACATGAAAGAGAAGACAAGTTAAATGTTAAAATTTACATTCAGAGGTTAGAGAAAACAAGAAAATCATTCTTTTTCTTATTATTTAAGTAATAATAGAGCCAACTCTATGCAAAATATATTGAAAATAAAGCCATTCAAAAATTTTGTTAGTGGCTGTATTTTTAAAAAAATTCTTAACAGTGTTTAAAAATTAAAATTAAAAAATACTGCTTAAAAATCCTTACATGTAGCATTTGATTAGTAGGACCCCTGCAGCAGGGGCCATCTGGTGTGAGACAAGAGTAAGGCTGAAGAAATGATACAGCCTGTCTAGTTTGAGGCCACTTCCCTGACCACTGTGAGGTTCGCGATCCAATTGTAACTGACAGGAAACTAGAAATTTATAAGATTTCCTGGAGTGTCCTCTATGGTCTTTTATATATGTAGTTGTGTTTATGTTAAACCACATGAGAGATATACATGGTAATTCTCAAGAAAACTCTCATTTTGTAAAATGAGAACTAAAGAAATTTAGTTTTATGTATAATCATATCGGTTTGCTAGGGATACCATAACAAAGTACCATAGACTGGGTGGCTTAAACAGCAGAAATTCATTGCTTCCCAGTTCTGGAGGCTTCAAATCCTAAGAGCAAGATGTCAGCAGAGTTGGTTTTTTCTGTCTTCTCTCCTTGGCTTGTAGCTGACTGTCTCTCCCTTTGCCTTCATGTGAACTTTTCTGCGAGCATCTGTATCCTGACCTTTTCTTATTCAAAGGACACCAGCCATGTTGAGATTATGGCCCACCCTAGTAACGCCATTTTTAACTTGAGAACCTCTTTAAAGACCCCATATTCAAATACAGTCACACTCAGAGGTACTGGGGTGTTAGAATTTCAACATGTGTATTTGGGGCAAGGTGCAATTCAGCCTGTAATGATAACTGAACTCTATATAACTTATGTGTGAATACACACACATATACACATGCACAAAAATATATAATCTAATCTCTGTATATCTATACTGATATCTGTCTATAAGATGTATATATATTCATCTTGAAAAAAATTAAGACTCTTCAGTGTGTTTTGTAAGGTATAGAAGGCAGTAGTGTCATAGGACTATATTTCCAAAAATAGTGTCAATGATCTTAAAAATCATAGATGATGTAATTTAAGCCTAAAGAAGACAAAATCAGATAATTTTGAAAGATAAAAGCCAGATTGCACAAATTATAAAGCAGTCAGATTGATGTATTCTATGGTTTATAGTTTATTTTTAATTACTAAAATCATATTTTCAGATATCTATCATCTATCTACCTACCTACATTATCTAAATATAAAGAGACATTTTCCATCACTAGGAACATATATGGATTCTTACATAAGGTGCATTCATTTACATTTTTTATAATTTTGTAATCAGTATATATAAACACATATTTAGTATAAAATTACATTCAGTTTCACCAAAGACTTGGGTAAGAGTCTCTTTAAATAATGAACAAAATAGAGGCAACTATGTTACATATATCACCCTATTGGTTCATTCTTGAACTTTAACATAGCAAATGTTAACCTGAAGGGGAAGTACACACACCGTATTCTGGAATTCTGCCCTTCTTCAACCCTTACTTTTATTGGTGATTCAGTGAAGGGTACAGATAACACTATATCATATTATATATTTATATATATTATTATATATTTATATTATGTATTTTATTATTCATATTATATCTTATATATAACATATAAATACATAATATAATATATATAAATTCTATATTAAATTATACAGTGAAATATATATTAAATATAGGTAAATTATGTATTTTATATATATATGGATTATAGAAAATATAAATATATAACATAAATACATATAATAAAATACAATAATAAAATATCATATTGTATATTATATTTTATATATTTATATGTATGTATTATACATTTAAGGATCATAAATTTGGCTTCTCTAGAAAACCAAATTCAAAAATATGAGATCAAGAATACTTATAAGAAATGTGTCAAAGTAAGGTGAAGAGAATTAATATATTTCAATAACATGATGCATCTATAGAATTTAGGTTGTGTTAACTAAAGTATGTAGAGAAGAACTTTTTGGTGCCTCTTAAATCTTTGCTCATCAGACCCTATCACATAAAATATGTTCAGGTTAGCTTCCAAGATATTAAGAGTATAATGTAAAGATTTGTAAATATTGTTAAAAGAGCAACAAGGTTTCTTAAAACAAGCAGAAAGACTTGGGATTACTTACTCTGGTAATATGAAAATACAAGGGCTACAGCTATTTTTTTTGTTTGTTTTGTTTTGTTTTGTCTTTTAAGATTTTATTTGTTTACTTGACAGACAGAGATCACAAGTAGGCAGAGAGGCAGGCAGAGAGAGAGGGGGAAGCAGGCTCCCTGCTGAGCAGAGAGCCCGATGTGGGGCTCGATCCCAGGACCCTGAGATCATGACCTGAGCCGAAGGCAGCGGCTCAACCCACTGAGCCACCCAGGTGTCTCAAGGGCTACAGCTATTTAATTAGATTTATTTTCTGCCAAAATAAAAGGCTGAGAATGCTATGCTGGGCAAAAAGGAAATTGATATTTGTGTTAGTTCAATAAAAAGATCTTATGAACTAAGTATCTGATAATAAAACATATGCATGTCTGGGAGTATTCAAAGAGAAGGTCTTTATAATGTTGTACCAGGAATTCAAATCCTGATTCATTACATTTAAGTTTCCTTCTAAACTTAAAATGTTATAGTAATTTATGACATAGGTTGGAGGTAAGTTTTGATTAATATTTAATAGTTGCTTTCTTTAGATTTTAACGCATAAAATAAACTCAAGTTAAAATCCTGAACAAGCAGGATGATCATCAACTCTCAGGTCATTTTCATTGTGCTTAGCTAAAGTTTTGCAAATTACAAATGCATGGTATTTGTGTTATAAGAACTATACATTCTTAAAACTTTTTTGTGAATAATGTTGAATTTAGAGAACTGCAGAAATTGTGCAGAGAGTTCACATTAAATTTAGTCATCACATCTCCTCAGTCTTCTCTGGTATGTGAAAGTTTTTCAATCTTTCCTTATTTTCACTACCTTCAGAATTTTCAAGAGTACTACTAAGTGGGCATGTTATAGAATGTCCATCATTTTGGATCTCTTTGATGTTTTATTGTGAGTAGACTAGGTTGACAGATTATTAACAAGAATGCACAGAGACGAGATGTCCTTCTCATTATATCAAATCTGGGAATCCATGATATCACAGGATGCTGCCTTGATCACTCAAGGTGCTGTGTGTTAAGGGTCTCCATTATAAAGCTACTATTGTTCACTTTCTAAACTCTCCTCTTTGATGAAACTCATACTCAAAGGGAGAAAAATTGTGCTTCACTTTATGCAGGAGGATGTATTTACATGTTATTTGGAATTTCTCTGTGAAGATTTGTGTTGTTCGTATTTACTTGTTTATTCAATAGTTTATTTATAATAATATCAACATATGGACGTTTGTTTTACTCAAGTTCTAATACAATACTTATTCATTTCTTTGATCAATTTATTCCAGCTTTGGCCACTGAGAGACTTTTCATGTTGGCTTTTCTGTCTTTTAGATATCTTATGCCTCCATCCTTCTTTTTGGTGGCTGGAAAAATTCTGTACTGTTTGGGATAACAAGATGCTTCAGGTTCATCTTGTATTTACCCTGTCTCAGTCATTTCTATAAAGTTCTCTGCTTCTTTTTATTGGAGCAAGGCATTTAGAAACCAAGATCTGGACACCAGGTGTACTCATTGCTCCTGGGGGGCTCACTACTTGTAGGCCCTCATAGCAGATAACATTAAAAGCTATCTATATGTATAGAAATTCATGCCTATATTTATACCTGTATGTATTTATGTATGAATAATTGAATATATATTAAGATAAATGAGCTTATACTGATATTTCCAAAGCTAACCCAACACCACAGGATTCATTTGCTTCTTCATTGCTTGTTTATTAGTAACTTCTTGCTCTGACAATGAGAACCTGGGTCCTTTCATCTATAATTTATTTATGTATTTGTTCAACACTGTTGTTTATGTAAAATAGTTTCAGACTTGGTAGTCCACATTCCTGTGAGAAACCCATTTACTATAAGGTATTATGCATACAGAGTTAGTGTACCATTCCTTTTATTCTTAGCCTTATGGTACGTAGTCAAAACATAGTTTTCCAAAGTATTTAAGTCATTCTTTCTTCTCCCCCCTCTTCAGTGATATTTTAATGTATTTAGGTTTATTACTTGCTGAGTGCATTCTACCTTAGGATCTCCTGTTGATTTTTTTAAAATTTACACATATTAAAGTTCACTCTTTGTGGTGTACATTTCTTAAGTTTTGACAAATACATGAACTCATGTAACTAGCACTATACCACCATACAAAACAAAGATTTTATGTTGAAAAATTTCTTATACGGCTACTTCTCTTTAATTAGTCCATTCACCACTGATCTGCTGTTCACCGTTATTGAGTAGAGTTCTTCTCTGTGTCATAGAATAGATTTATTTATTTATTTATTTTTCAGAGAGAGAAAGCACAAGCGGTGGGGAGCAGCAGGCAGAAGAAGTAGGCTCCCTGCTGAGCAAGAAGCCTAATCTGGGACTTGATTCCAAGACCTTGGGATCATGACCTGAGCCAAAGGCAGACTCTTAACCGGCTGAGTCACCCAGGTGCCCCTTTACAATTTGAATAATACCATATGTACCCTTTGGGGTTTAGCAAAGGCTAAACCACTTAGCTAAACCATCTGCTTTCTACTTAGTAAAATGCATTTAGTACTCACCCATGTTGTTAAATGAGTCAATATCTTACTCCTTTTTATTTCTGAGTAGTATTCCATTGTGCAGATATATAAGAGTTTGTTAATTCATTTACCTATGAAAGATATCCTGCTTTTGGTGACTGTAGATCAAGCTGCTATAACCATTAATGTGCAGGGTTCTGAAGAAATATATGCTTTCAGTTTACTTGGGCAAATACTCAGGAATAATATTGCTGGGATTTATCCTTAGTGTCCAATACATTGTATAAGAAATTGCCAAGGGCAGTCTGGGTGGCTCAGTTGATCAAACATCTGCCTTCAGCTCAGGTCATGATTCTTGGGTCCTAGAATGGAGCCCTGCATTTGTCTCCCTGCTCAATGGGGAGTCTTCTTCTATTACCCCCTCTGCCCCTTCCCCACTTGTGCTTTGTATTCTCTCTCTTTCAAATAAAAAAAAAAAAATCTTAAGAAAAAAAAAAAAGAAACTGCCAAACGGTCCTTCAAGGTGTACCGTTATGCTTTCTCACTAGCAATGGAGATTTCCTGTTCTCACATAAATAGACTTTTTGATTTAGCTATTGAAATATTAAGAGAACACAAAACAACATTAGTCTAATCAATATCACATAATTTTTCAAATAACAATGGCACCTTAAATCGGTTAAATTTATGTGTTTGTTCTCTCTGAATATAGTGATCCAATTAAGTGTCGTTAACTCTTTATAGTGATAGTTCCCCCCAAATGCAATACTTATAGTTTAATGCTAATCTTACTACTAGAAAAAATTTACTGATAGTATGTTTTCAGATTATAATTTTGTTAATCATTTATATACTATTACCTGTTCCCAATATGATTTTATAATACTTTGAACTTGTTACATGTCCTTAATAAACAATTTCAGAAATAAGAATTGATAAGTGTAAAAAAAGGTATTATTGCTTAATTATTTTGAATTCTTTTATGATGTCTTCAATTGTCAGTTTCATTGACTTTCATCACCTTCAGAAAGAAGACATTCAGAAGTTAAATTTTTTCTTGTTTTTAATGAATAAATGAATGGATGATCACTTTTTCATGTGACTTTTTAAGGACTTAAGCTATTTTCATGCAGTATCAATTTCACAATAAATCCTAATCCATAGTGCCAATAGGATCAAGTAAAAAAAATGGGCTGTCTTTTTCTGTGTGATTCACAATTTATACTAACAATGGTTAGATATAAATCTTGCTAAGATAAATGATTGTGTGTTTTATGCTGTTCTAGTTCTGTGGTTGAAACTATACCTATTGTGTGAGGAGAGATGGAGATAAAAGTTGCTAGGAAGACATTGATTGAGATAGGAATTGAGCTTAAGATAATAGAGTATATTTAAGAATGAGGGCAATTTAAGGTTATGCAAGACAATAGGATAAGATCAAAAATTTTAAATGTCTTGAGTGCTTTCTGAGAAGAATGAACTAGAATGAAAGAGACATGCTAGTAACCAAAGACATTTATAGATAGATAAGATTAAGCCCCATTGTTGAGGTATTTGGAAACCAGATTTGAGATTTGAACTATTAAAAAAAGACATATATTAGAATAATTCTACTTTCTTAACTGCATTAATATACTTATATTTTGGACTCACATTCCCTTCTTACAAATCAGCACCTCTCATTATTATTCATACCATTATGGCCAAGAGAGATTTTTAACAGTTTGTACCAGGCCCATATAGCATTACACTTAATTCACATTAGAAACTAATCTCTATACTTGTGTAATAGCACTATGTAGGGAAATAATTAGCATATAGTGTTATATTCTTTTCAGGTGCACAATATAGCGATTTAGGAACTCTGTGCATTACTCACTGTTCATAAAGATAAGTGTAGTCTTAATCCCCTTCACCTATTCTACTCAACCTCCCACCCACCTTCTCTCTGGCAACTACTACTTTGTTCTCTGGATTTACAGGTCTGTTCTTTCTGTTTGCCTCTTTTTTTAGTTTGTTTGTTTCTTAAACTTCCCATATGAGTGACATCATATGGTATTTGTCTTTCTCTGACTGACTTACTGCACTTAGCATTATATCCTCTAGATCCCTCCATATTGCTGCAAATGGCAAGATTTCATTTTTCTTTATCATCTAGTAATATTCCACTTTGTGTATATATACATATATATGCATATATATATATATATATATAATATATGCACACACATATATATGCAGATCTTCTTCATCCACTCATCTATTGACAAACACTTGGGCTGTTTCCATATTTTGGCTATTACATATAATGCTGCAGTAAACATAGGGGTACATATATCTTTTTGAAATGACATTTTCATTTTCTTTGGGTACATACCTGATAGTGGAATTACTAGATCAAATGGTAATTCTATTTTTAATTTTTTTATGCTATAAATGCTTATGTTAAGGAAAAAGTTCAAATCAATAGCTTAACATTATACCACAAAGAACTAGAAAAGAGAAGAAACTTATCTGAAATTTAGTAGATGAAGGAAATAACAAACAAAAATCAGAAACAATTAAAATAGAGACCCAAATAAACAATAGCATAACATTGAAATTAATAAGCAGTTTTCTCAAAAAAGTAAACAAAATTGATTGTTAATGCTTTAACTATATTAACTGAGGGAAAAAAAAAGTTTCAAAAACCAAAATGAGAAAGAGAAAACAATTAAAATTCTTGAAAATCAGGAAAACACTTTTACTTCTTGCCACTATTTCCTTACTAATCTAACTTTTGAGCCAACCATAATTATCTCAAGGAAAAGTTCAAAAAAACAAAAACAGAAGGACTAGCAAAACTGGAAGACAGGGTGACTCAGAGGAAAGTTTACATGAATTTTCTTAGCCACTGTGGGACTGCCAAGAGACTAACGGATCACCTCATAGAACAATCAGCATGACATAGAATAAGGGGGGATAATTAGTTCCCTTTCATTTATAGGAAGTTACCTTTGACATATATCGGCTATAGCATGCATGTCTATAAGTCTACTTACATACATGGGTCCCCAAAGGAGACTACTTAAAAGAACAAACGCAATACTTAACCAGAAGTACAAGAGAGGGTCAAAGGCAAATCCATGTTGAGATTGCTAGTTATGCCAGCTCTCCTAGTAGAAATTTGTTAACAGTGCCCTCTTCACTCTCAAAGATGTCCCATTTTGGAAAATAAATTATAAGAACCTATATTATATACATAAAAATATCTTTACAAACAAGAATAAGACATCAGAAACATAACATTTTTATCTATTGATCTCTCTATATAAAAACTGAAGTCATCAGAATAATCCCTGTCATTTAAATGTTTACTTTTGCGAACATAATATCCCATCTGGGAACTGTAACAAATCACTGAAAAACACAGAAAGAAAAAGAAAAAGGTTTTATTCCAAACAGGTATTCAATTTTTTCAATGAAGTATTTCAAGATTTTTATACATAGTAACTAACTTAATGCTCCTGAGAACCCTATCATGGAAGCTGGAAGACTTTCTACTTTAGTATCAGTGAGGTTGTGGTATGTTCTTCAGCTCACCTATCTAGAAGGAAGACAGCTGGGACTTGTACACATGCAGTTTGGTTCCTGGGCCCTTGCTTGTAAGCCCATACTGTGCTGCCTTCATATAATGAACTGGAACATTATTTACCCAATAAAATATTTAATCCTTTCTTTCCTTGGCCATGAATGAAGGTAATTCAAATTTCAGTTTTTAAATCTGTATAGTAGAAATTTGACTGCATAAAGCATTGTGTTTTAGCTTTTGGCATACTTATTTATACATAAATGATTATATTAATAATAATATTATTAGTTTCTCCATATTATTGATTTATTATTACCTATGTATAAAAAATAGTCATATTAACTAAATGAAGCTGGAGTAGAGGAATCATTTAAAATCATTTAAAACTTTATTTTAAATGTATTTTTAAAAATTTCTTGGAAACATTCCAAGAATTGTTTCTTTTGTTCTCTTATTTCCGTGTAATGATTTCTCATGAAGATCATGAGTTTGATGAAACAAATAGATCAGAAGAAAACTTGGGCTCTTGCTTTCTTATTGGTTTACACATGGGCAAGTCCATAATATTCATAAAAAATGTCCTTAGGCTGAGTTGTCAGAAGAGAAAGGAAAATCTGATGGTGCCGGGAGCTCAGCTAAGGTGGGAGAGGTGCCGAGCTGTCAGTCATCGGAGTGGCCTGAATGTAGCAACCAAAAATTAAAGACTTAAATCTTTAACTACTCACTGATACAGAATAAGCAGATGTCTAAAACTGAGTAGGCACCTGCTTCCTATGTTCTTTTCTCCCCCATGGCTGTGGTTCAGGTAGACGTGAGTAGTTGTGGGGGTATCTCATATTCAGAGAGCCCAAAGCTAAAAGTTCCTGCAGTTTGAAGTGTTTCTGGGTGTCCCCTGTCTTGCCTCCTTACCCCAGTCTCAGTAAAGGTGCCTGAAGAAGACCTTTGCCCAGAACCTCAAATAAAGAGATCTAGACTTTAAGGGTCAAGTAGAAAAGCAAATATGTAAAGACTACCCCTGAGTCCTTGACTGTAGCCCCTTCAGAGGCTGGGTGTGCCTGTTGTGCCACAAGCCTAGTGTACAGACTAGGATTTGAATTACCTATGGTTACATGGGAGAGATCACGCATAGCCTTTGAGTCAGGAGCCAGATCCTTCAGGTGGGACATCTATTCAAATAACTCTTAATGTCTACTTGACCGCTCACCAAGATCTTCTGAATAATACTGTACAAAATTGTTCTTATGTTTTATGTTAATGTGTTATGATTTCATTCTCTCCAGTTGTGAATATTAAACTGGTAAAACATGGGATAATAATGACTTTCTATAGCCATGGGGCTGTTCAGAATATTTAAATGAACTTGAATGTTCTGCAGGGTTATCAACGGGAAGATGTGGAAATAGAAATGCAGGCAATTTGGCCTCATGCAGCCACAAGAAAATCAATGCTGCTGTAAATATTATCATCTTTAAATTCAGAGAAGATAGGAATTGGATATCATGGGGTTTGTGCTGATGGCTTCCTATCAGCTATATAACCCTGATTCAGACCCATGTGATAAGAGTTAATGGTTCCCCTAGCTCTAGACTTTATGCAATCAAACAACAGGACAGCAGAAGAGCTGGTCTTGGGGAGGACAAGAATGCCAGAGTGAATGGAATTATGCCAGTTTCTCCATCATGCGTTTGTACCCCACCTCTGAAGACGTGGTTCTTTGTGCAGTAAGATCACAGATGAACCCAGCATTTGCCACATACAGCATTTGGTGTATGTTACAAATCCAGGCCTCACCATGTCCAGTTAGACTTGGGTTAGACTGGGCTCTAAGTGAAAAATATACACCACATAATGCAAAATAATTAATAAAATCTTAATCACATCATTATTAAGTTTCTATTTTTGCCACTGTGATATTGCATCCAAGGCTTTCAAAGCCCATTGGAGCAGGTGCTATTAGTTATTTTACAGAGGAAGAAACAGTGGCTTAGAAAGATGAATTAGCTTGTCTAAGTTCACACAATTACAGGAGCAAGGAATGTGGCAAACTTCCAGAAACTCTGAGACAAACTTATTTGCACGGGGACTGAAATTTCTTTAATTGACATAAAGTTGAACAGAATGCAGTGGGCACCCAAGGAACATCTTTATAAACATAAAAAGGGTATGCACTTTGTTTCAACTCTAAGTACCCCAGCTAGAATTAAATAATGTATTTGCCTTTATAGGAAAAAATGTCCACAGTAAAGCCTTGACTACTGCACTATTTTTCATTGAAGAGCTATTAGAATGGTAAAAACAAATGCTATAATAGTTTTCAAAAAAATTCAACATCAATAGTTCTTACGGTAAATATTCGCCGCTCTATTTCATATAGTGGCATTATCACAAGGTGTTTGGTTTTTGGTTTTTAATATATGGCTACCTCTTTTTTTTTTTTCTTCTTACTGGCATTACTGAGTTTTCCACAGATGAAAGTTATAACCCAATCAGCTTGGAAGAGTCGTATTTAGTCTACGCACTAGTACTATTAGGGAAGTCCTTCCAGTCTAACCGTAGGTGCTTATGTTACTTTCAATGTCTGTCTCTTGAGCTGCTGCAGGTTGTACGAGTGAATTTTCAGCAAATCCATCCAGGTATGTGCCGGCACTGGTAGGCTGAGGTATGTGATACTATGTGATTTTCTGTATGCATATTAAACTTCAGTAAAAACTGTTTTTAAAGAAGCACATGTTGCAGAGTAAAAAAATACCCTCTAGCAAAGTTATTCTGTCAGTGATAATTTGATAGTTTTTTTTTTAATTTTTAATTTTTATTTTTATTTTGTCAGTGATAATTTGATAGTTTTTATATTTTTATTTGATAGTGTTTCTTTTTTTTAAATAATTTGATAGTTTTAAGAAAAGTATTGAACTCACCGAGAAGGAATCTCGTGGTAGTTAAGCAAGTAGCATTCAATTTTTTACTCAATTTTTCAATATTTTTGGTATTTAAGTCTACATATAGGCAGTGAATGACTTGATTAAATTCTCCCAAATCCATTTATTTGAACCATGATCTTGCTGACCTCAGATATCCTCCCTTTAAAAATTAAATCAATAGACCTATCATTGAAATGATTTTAGGATCTTTAAAATCATGTTCTGAGGTGTTTAATTTAAAGTGATTAATCATAGTCATCAGTTTGCCATGCTAGGGATAGATAGCATGGAGGAAGTTCAGGTCACTCTGTCCAGGCCTAAATTATTATTGTGATGGTAATTAATACCTATCCTACATGCATTTTGTCTCTGCTGTAGAATTCTGGGATCCCAAATTCCTGTGTCTGATCTAACCTGTGTCTCTCTGATGACTACACTTGAATACTTTACATTAAAATAATAATAATAATAATAATAAATACATTTTTAAAAAACCTAGAATTTCTGATATGTTTCCTCCAAGCCTTACAAATTGATTTTTTTTTTTATCACATTTAGGTAGACAAACCTTACATTGGTTTTTTTTTTTTTTTTTTAAGATTTTATTTATTTATTTGACAGAGAGAGATCACAAGTAGGCAGAGAAGCAGACAGAGAGAGAGAAGGAAACAGGCTCTCAGCAGAGAGCCTGATGTGGGGCTTGATCCCAGGACCTTGGGACCATGACCCGAGCTGAAGGCAGAGGCTTTAACCAACTGAGCCACCCAGGCCCGCCCAAACCTTACATTGTTTTTTATCAAACACTAACACCCAGACAGATGCAAAGTCCTGGCACCGGCAGCCATCTTGTTCTTACCCTTCACCCTCACACCACCGACCTTATTCAAACACCATCAGTGGCTTCCTATTCCTTTAATTCTAGACTCTTCACCATTTTCCTGCCTCACATACTCCAAACTTGTTGTCACGTCAGGGATTGTAATGTTCACAATTATCCCTGGAATAGTTTTCTTTGCATTCCCAACAAGATTGACTTGTTTTCATCCTTGATAACTCAGGAAATCTGTTTCTTCAGAGGACCATGTTTTAGCCCGCCCAGATTAAGGCTAATTCTCTTTTATTTCACCAACACTGTTAATCTTTCTTATAATAACCTGTTATATTTTTCCTGTAGCAAGTAGCCCAATTAAATTATAAGTGTATTTGTTTACATGCCAGTGCCCAAAATCACATGAACCGATTCCTTAAAATAAATTGTTTATAAATCTAAGTATGTATGCATAATTATATATTCTGTCAGTTTTGTTTCTCTGGAGACCCCTAATATAATTACCATGTTCAGAAACTGGCTGATTTTGAGGTTCAAGTATGACATCAAGGATTTTACTCCTACTACAAAAACTGTGGAGAGAAGGCTCTGTTCCTTGAGAAGAGAGAGACAAGAATAATACTTTGGCTGAAGGGAAGTGAATCACACTGTGGTATGAAGCAGCTTTGGAGCTGATACATGCTCATAAACATATTGTCTACATGTTGACAATCCAGTGGGAGGTCCACCTAAGCTTCCTGACTCTCTGTGATGAGAAAACAGCCATTTCGAGTTGCTCTGTAGGCATTTTACAGGGTGATAGCCCTGTTCACACCCAGGGGTTAGACATTAAGACAAGATCCCAAGTCTAGAACCCTGCCATCGGTTCCCACCCTGCTTTTTCCAGGACAACTTTAAAATGACCACTCAGAGTTGAGCCTGTGAAAAATTAGAAACCACAGCCTCAACCACCTTATAATTAACAGGTCCTTGCTACCCTGCCGTCTACTCTGCGTGCTTGTGACTTGGCATGGAGGATGGTCCATTTCTCCCATTCTGGGATTTGCAAGTAATAAGCCCTGGGACTTTGCTTCCTTTGTGGGAATGTCCTGAAATGATGCCTTCAATCAAAATGGCTTCACTTCCCTAAAGTAGGAGTCGAATGCTGAGAGAGCTACTTGCTGATCCCACGTGGGGGAGTTGCATCTCCTCATTCCACAGTTTATAATCTGCATATTCTCAATTTAATATGACAGCTCCAGGCTTTTGAACACTCTGGATGGGCACATACTGAAACAGAGGCATAGTAAATAAAACAGAACAATGATGAGGTAAGCGCTTGTGGGTCTTAGGCTTTAAGCACCTGCTGTATGCCTATATGGGCTTTAAGGTGATTTGGCCCTAAACCTGATAAACATTAAAATTAATTTATAAGTCCACACCACACACTAACATGTCAAGGGAATAGCAGTGGTATATCAAATTCAGATTTAATATTTTCTGTTATATGACTCTAAGAGTGCTGGGAATATTTAATCATTTTACTCATGAAATGGAATATAAAGGCACAGTAGGACATATATATTGCATTATTTAAGGAGTTCTAATAATTTTATAGCCATTTTTGAAGTGTTTAAAATTCATTTTTAGATGTAAGAAAGGGTGACAGAGAATTGCTAGCAGGAACTTTATCTAGTCCCATAGGGGAAATATTAAAGTACTTGTATTAAAATTTCATTTATCTGTCATACCTTGTAAAGCAAATGGCAAAGATGAATCTTTTCATCTCACAAATAAAGATATAAGGTACCAAGACATTCCAGTTCCTTATCTAATGTGGACCAATACTTCAGTTCCAGAGCTGGGAGACAGAGGAAATGTTCCTCCCTGAAAACTTCAGACTGGCACTCCCCTTACTGAATTCCAGTTCTGAGCACAAGAACCAATGACGGTCCCAGGCTGGTGGCGAATCAAGAGCAGGGATATTGCAGTGTTGTTGCTTTAGGGAGACACCATGTGTTCAGCACGCTGCTTTCAGAGATGTCACTGAACTTGGAAGTGGGCTGCTTTATATGGACAGGCAACGTCTGCTCTGTAATGATTTTTACCTGTTCAGGTGAATTAAGCAAGTAGCTCTCTCACTGTTCATTCTGTCAAAGTCTAAGTTCCACAGCAGTAATTATTTGGTGGGGAAGACAAAATGGCATTTCTACATCATTCTTTTCCAGGCATTAATTCCATCTATGTTATTGGAAAATAGATACACATCTTGGAATAATTCATGGTGACAGTTAAAAGAACCTACCAAAGTAAGAACCTGCAGAAGTCAGGATATATTAAACATTTCATTTTTTTTCTTTTTTTACATTTGATTTTACTCTTTGTGGAATTAATAGACCACAGTAAGAGTGAACAGAAAGAACACTAGAAGTTCTTCTGCTAGAAATTTGCCATGATGATGTTTCAGACACAGCTGTCTCCATTAGAAGTTTGCAAAAATCACTGCTATATTGAGAATTGAGACTCTCCCTCTGGGGACATTGCCTTGAAATGGCTGTGGATAGTAGAGTGAGTTTGGGGAGACCCAAGTAGCTTAGGAGGTGGTCTGAATGATACTTATTTCTGGTCATGGAAAGGCAGAGATCAGGGGAATCACCCCCATTTCTTTTTTCATCCCTCTGTTAGTGCTTTTTCAATTCTGGAAACACAGTCTTGGTTCTCTGTGTGGTTTTTCTATTATGTTATTTTTTGAAACTGATGAAATTTCAGAAATAATTTGTGTTCAGCCAACTGTTTTAATATTGATACCTTGAATTAGCCTGAAAATTAGTTTTCCTGTGTCATTTCCAACAGAGGTTATTGTTCAGGAACAGGGAATAGACCAGATGCAAACAGCTGGGGTTGTTCAGTGGAGCAGGCAGGATTCAGGAGAGTGGACAGTTTCAACAAAGAGGCACCCACAGTCCCTGCACCCATGGAAGGGGAGCCAGAGGACAGCTCTTCATAATCCGCTGCGGAAATCCAGTCCCATTGTTCTTCAGAGAAGCTAGGGTTGGACCCCAGGACTCAGGGTCATGATTCCTTTTTAGGAGTATTTAGGAAAATTCTTTAGGAAAATTCTTTAGGAATTCTTTAGGAAGAAGCATCAGAGCCTCATGGGGAAGGAGGCAGCTTCATAAACTAGAACTCAGAATAACTTCAAAACCCAAGCACGAGCAAAGGAACTGGACACTTGTTGGGCTGATGTCAGGAGAAAAGAAGAAGGTCTGATATGGGAGCTGAGCTTCAGGAGCCCTGATATTGTGTGTGTCTCTGTAAACAACACCGAGGCCACCCAGGGACTATGTATTCTACCCCAAAGGAAAGTCAGGCATGACTCATATCAGAATTTGTGACGGAGATGTCATGTTATCCCAAACCGTGCTGCAAAGGCGAAGGTTCAGCGAGTGACACGTGAGTTCTACAGTCACCCTAGAGATGTTTTCACAAGATCAGACTAATACAAAGGAAATTTAATTCTTTGATTTTATTTTTTTAATAAATATTT
Source organism: Mustela nigripes (assembly GCF_022355385.1). Classification (NCBI taxonomy): domain Eukaryota; kingdom Metazoa; phylum Chordata; class Mammalia; order Carnivora; family Mustelidae; genus Mustela; species Mustela nigripes. The sequence continues at coordinate 99,565,890 of NC_081560.1, read as the reverse complement.
TAAATAATATTTTAAATATTATTATTTAAATATATATATATATATATATATATATATATATATATATATATATTTACCAAAAGAAAGCAAAACTTTATTTACAATTGAAAACTTAAACAGAAGATCTTGGGTTCTGAATCTGTGACACTTCCAAGGTCTCTTGATCAAAAAGGGCCGCAGCAGGCAAGGAAGCAAACACAGGGGCCAATCCGGATTATCTTACTCAAGAGCGTCACCCAGAGCAAGGAAGGCCCACAATGGCAGAGAGGTGAAGGTCTGATCAGTCTTGCTCTGGACTACATCTCCCCATACTGTGAGATCACCACAGGCAGCTTGGGCTTATTGTTGGGGCCTGTGGGAACATTCTCTATCTTTCGCATCACTAGAAGTCCATCAATGATTTTTCCAAACACTACGTGTTTCCCATCCAGCCAATCACATTTAGAGCAGGTGATGAAGAACTGGCAGCCATTTGTACTGGGACCACTGTTTGCCATGGAAAGCAGGCCTGGAGCTGAGTGTCTGAGTTTAAAATTTTCATCTGCAAATGGCCCCCGGTAAATACTGGCAACTCCAGTACCATCTCCATTAACAAAATCCCCACCCTGAATATTTAAAATAATATTTTAAAAAATATTTTATTTATTTATTTGAAAGAGAGAGAGAGAGAGATCACAAGTAGGCAGAGCAGTGGGCAGAGAGAGAGGTATAAGCAGGCTTCCTACTCAGCAGGGAGCCTGACATGGGGCTCGATCCCAGGACCCTGAGATCATGACCTGAGCTGAAGGCAGAGGCTTTACCCACTGAGCCACCCAGGTGCCCCTGATTCTTTGATTTTAAATTAGGATGGTTTGGGATGCCAAGGAGTCTTGGTATCCAAAAGTCATGTCAGGGATTGAAGAGGCTCTGCTCCTGCCTATCCTCTCTCTCCCCTGCCCCTACATAGAAAATGGGAAACCAGATTATGGGTACAATATACTCATGAACCTTTTCAACTTGTTCATTCACTTTACAAAGATCTTTTCACACATGCAAAGACAGACTCAGGGGCTCTCCTAATTAGTTAGAAAAGGACACAGGTTCCTTGTTCCCAAGTAGGTTTTATTTCTCTTGGGTGAGTGTGTTGTCTTTATCTTCAGAAAATGTTCCATTCCCAGGCTAACTTTATTAAACTTCACTTTACCAAGGATATAAGTGCAGATAAAATAGAATCCCACTTATGTGTGGTTCAAAGACTTTCCTTAGGATATCTATATGATATTTTCAGGCAAATAATAAAACCAGGGGTATATGACAAAATTCTACCATATCATATTCAGGGGTATCTCTCCCTTGCTGTCTTGGTCCAAAGTGAGTTTAGCCATCTGTGGTTTCTTAGCAGCAAGGGAATTTTTGCAGGACCCATCTGTGCACTGATAAGTCTGGGCCCATACTGATTGCTACTCGTTATGGCTGATACTATAAATGCTGGGTTAACTTTATTAAAAAAATATGAAAGTACTTGCTATCAAAATTACACTGAATATGAGGGAAAATTATCTACCCCATTTCATTTTGTTTCTAAGCACACATCCTGACTACATATTTAAGCTTGAAGTTAATTTTGGCACAACTTTCAATGCTAACCTGTAAACCTGTCTCACTCTGGATTCTTTTTATCCCCTATCCTGATGTAGGGACTGCTTCACAATCTCATGAACTATACGACCAAAGTGGTAGAGCCAATAGATGTGTCTTTATTGTATCACTTAAAGAAGAGTTTTTCACTGTTCTGAAATTTTGGTTTTATAATTTCTTAAGGGAAAAAAAAATCCAGAACTTCCATTGTATTAAGAATTATGGGTTTTGTTGGTTAAACATCTAACAAAGCCCTAACTTAAACACTGAAATACATTTCCCCACTTCACCATGAGGGCAATGGAACTCAGATTGTGTAGTCAACCATTTGGGTGATCGTGTGTTATACCCAATTTTTAAAGTCACCTTACATTTTTTTAAAAAGTGGTTATTAAGGAAAAAACAAACAAAGCTTGGATATTACTTATTCAGTATGCGTTGCTTTTTAGTAGAGCTTCCGTAGTTGTTTGGATCTTCCAGTTGGAAAGGTATGCTGATTAGTGGACTCAGGTGTGATCCTCAAAGTAGATTTAACCTAAATAAGCTCTGTGGTCATTGTGTTCCCTAAATATGATGTTGTTTTGAGGAAAATTAAATAAAGAAATATTCACTGTTGCTCTCTAACTGATATCTCTAAGGGTGTCTAGACTTTTAGGTTAATTAGCTCATTGGATATGTACATACACATATATGCATACACATATACATGACACAAATATAAGTCCACAAATTACATTATAGAAGATATGCTGGCGGTACTTTATAGCTTTGTTCAAGTAATCAGGTAATAATAATAAAAGAAGAAGGAAGAAGAGGAAAGAGAAAGAAGAAGAAGGAAGAGGAGGAGGAGAAGGGGAAGAAGGAAAAAAAGAAGAAGGAGAAGAGGAGGAAGAAGGAGAAGGATGGGAGCGATGGGGAAGGAGAGGGAGAAGAAGAAGAAGAAGAAAGAGGAGAAAGAAATAGAGGCTTCCAAGATTAAGCTAAAATGAGTCCCTTAGGGGGACCCAAATTCAATCTCACTGGAATCCTTCAGCTTTTTGAGAGTTGAGGGTTATTTACCCTTTCCATATTCATTTTATTCTATCACTGATCTAAATAACCACAGTAGAAAAGGACCTCTATTTCTGTCTAACTTTTGGGACTCTGTATTTCAGTCGACCTTTGTCTAACACCTTCATTATCGTCTTTTGCTTCTGATCTTTATGTTGAATCTTTTTCCCAAGTCCTGAGCTCTTGAGCTCAACTTCAGGGAAAAATAAATTTAAATCTTTTCTGACATTGTTATTAGGGCAATAATCCCTACTGGCATGTTTGATTGGTCCAATCTTTCATCTATTTTGATTCTTTTAAGTTAATTACCAAATATAACACTTTTCTGGTCACTAGAACAACTTATCAATTTTCACCATCTTGGTTGGTAGATTTCTTGAATAGTTTGAGATGATTTTAAGAAAGGAGACTGTAATGACTACTTCAAGTTACACTATTTATTCATACTTAACTATGTTTTATTAGGTGTACATATATCTCTTAGCACCTATCAACATTGAATTTCTTATTAGCTGGAAAACATTGAACACATATGTAAGTTCAAGTACTAGTTCTAATACAAATATTTTATAATTATTTATTAGCATAACCCCCATGATGGGTGCCAGTTATTTCTATTTTCTTTGAAAATCAAATGATCTAAAATGGCTTAAAATTTAAGTAAATAAATGCATGAATATAGTTTACTGGCAAAGTTTGTTAATGACATGCTAGTCACATTTTTAGTAGTACAATATTGCTTTGGTTAAAATACAGAAACCAGGGAGCCTGTGTGGCTCAGTTGATTAAGAATCTGCCTTCCGCTGGGGTCATGTTCTCAGGGTCCTAGGATTGAGTCCCCCATCCAGCTCCCTGTTCAGTGGGGAGCCTGCTCCTCCTTCTGCCTCTCTCTCTTTCTCTCTGTTTCTTGTGAATAAATAAGAAAGAAATTAAAAAACAAAATACAAATAATAAATCATCTGAGTAACCCTTTACATTTTACAATCTTTTCACAACTATCATCTTATTTCATTTTTACAAAATTTTGTAAAATAAATATTATGCTAATTTTAAATGTAGAAAATATAAGCCTCAGAGGTTATCCTTTTTTAATTACATAGATAATATGGAGCTTAATTCTTTTTTTTTAAAGATTTATTTATCTATTTGAGGGAGAGAGAGAGAAAGAAAGTAGGGGTGAGGGGCAGAGGGAAAGGGTGAGGGCATCCCAAGCCAATTCCCCACTGAATGCAGAGGGCAGGCAGGGCTCAATCTCATAACCCTGAAATCAGACCTGAGCTGAAACAAAGAATCTGACACTCAACCCACTATGCCACGCAGGCCACCCCTTAAATCTTCTTTTTTATATTCAGTTTATCTTCCCATCATCCAAAGATACAAGGCTGGCACAGAAACTGCAGTAGAAGAGCAGACCATCCTGGAAAGAAGCAATTTATCAAGCTGTTCCTCTGGGAGATAAAGGAGGACTGTCATTTATTGACAAGTTAACATATGATAGGGTGACAACCTCATACTCCTAATACGTTATCATAACTAACTTCCACAAATAACATGTGATATAAATGTTCTTTTTTTTGTAGATAGAATATAAATTACTTGTTCAACATTTGAGAGTGAGGAAGAACTAGAACTGCTTCATTTACTAAATCATATTGGCTTGACTTCAAAGTCCTGTCTGACTTTGATGGTATCAGAAATAGTTACATAGTAAAGAGAAATACTAATTATATTATGGTCCTTTTCTAGAAATCTCTGCATTTTAAGGATCCCCATTTGCCATAGGATAGCATAACCTAAAGATAAAAGTTCTATCTTATCAGTGAAAGTTAAATTTTATATATATATACACACACACACACACACATATATATATTAATTATATATATATATGTTAATTATATATATGTATGTGTGTGTGTATATATATATATATAATTAATATATAGTGCATTATTTGCTTCAGGGGTAAAGGTCTGTGAATCATCTTACACAATTCATAGCAATCACCGTATTACATACCCTCCCCAATATCCATAACCCTCTCCCTACCCCCCAGCAACCCTCAGTTTGTTTCCTGAGATTAAGAGTCCTAAGATTATGGTTTGTCTCCCTCCCTGGCCCCATCTTGTTTCATTTTTTCCCCTTCCCCCCACAATACCCCCCCACCAGCCCAAAAGTTCATTTTTGGCCTTGCTTCCCCTGCCTTTGGTGATGTTTCTAGGAAGTTGTGGCTGAGGTCAAAGAGGTCGCTGCCTGTGTTCTCAGTTTAGGTAGTTTATATGTCTCTAGGAATGCATCCGTTTCTTCCAGATTATTGAATTTGCTGGTGTATAGTTGCTCATGATATGTTCTTATAATTGTTTGTATTTCTTTAGTGTTGGTTGTGATCTGTCCTCTTTCATTCAGGATTTTATTAATTTAGGCCCTTTCTCTTTTCTTTTTTGATAAGTCTCTCTAGGGGTTTATCATATTATTAATTCTTTCAAAGAACTAGCTCCTAGTTTTATTGACTTGTTCTACTGTTCTTTTGGTTTCTATTTCATTGATTTCTGCTCTGATTTTTATTATTATTTTTAAAAATTATTTCTCTATTATTTCTCTTCTCCTGCTGGGTTTAAGCTTTATTTGTTGTTCTTTCTCTAGCTACTTTAGGTGTAGGTTTAGGTTATGTATTTGAGACCTTTCTTGTCTCTTCAGAAAGGCTTGTATTGCTACATATTTTCCTCCCAGGACTGCCTTTGCTGTGCCCCACAGATTATGAACATTTATGTTTTCATTTTATTTGTTTCCATAAATTTTTAAAATTCCTCGTTAATTTCCTAGTTGACCCATTCATTCTTTAGGAGGGTGTTGTTTAGCCTCCATGTATTTGAGTTTTTTTCAACATTCCTCTTGGATTTGAGTTCTACTTTCAAAGCATTGTGGTCTGAAAATATGCAGAGAATGATCCCAAACTTTTGGTACCATTTGAGACCTGATTTGGGATTCAAGATGTGATCTATTCTGGAAAATATCCCATGTGCACTAGAGAAGAATGTGTATTCTGTTGCTTTGGGATGGAACGTTCTGAATATATCTGTGATGTCCATATGGTCCAGTGTGTCATTTAAAGCCTTTATTTCCTTGTTGATATTTTGCTTAGATGATCTGTCCATTTCATTGAGGGGAGAAAGTCCTCTACTATTATTGAATTATCATTGATGTCTTTCTTTGATTTTATTAATAATTCATTTGTATAATTGGCTCCTCCCATGTTAGGGGCATAGAGATTAAACATTATTAGATATTCTTGTTGGAAAGACCCTTTATGTATGATATAGTGTCCTACCTCATCTCTTATTATAGTCTTAGGCTTAAAATCTAATTCATCTGATACAAGGATTGACACCCCAGCTTGCTTTTGATGTCCACGAGCATGGTAAATTGTTTTCCACCCCCTCACTTTAAATCTGGAAGTGTCTTTGGATCTAAAATGAGTTTCTTGCAGACAGCATATCGATGGGTCTTGTTTTTTGTTGTTGTTTTGTTTTGGTTTTTTGTTTTGTTGTTGTTGTTGTTGTTGTTTTAATACATTCTGATACCCTGTGTCTTTTGATTGGGGCATTTAGCCCATTTACATTCAGAGTAACTACTGAAAGATATGAATTTAGTACCATTGTATTGCCTATAACATGATTGTTACTCTATATTGTCTCTGTTCCTTTCTGGTCTGTTACTTTTAGGCTCTCTCTTTGCACAGAGGAGCCCTTTCAATATTTCCTGTAGGACTGGTTTGGTGGTTCCAAATTTTTTTAGTTTTTGTCCTGGAAGATTTTTACCTCTCTTTTTATTTTCAGTGACAGCCTAGCTGGATATAGTATTCTTGGCTGCATATTTTTCTCTTTTAGTGCTCTTAATATATCATGCCAGTCATTTTTGGGCAGCCAGGTCTCTGTGGATAGGTCTGCTACCAATCTAATATTTCTACCATTGTATGTTACAAACCTCTTGTCTTGAGCTGCTTTCAGACTTTTCTCTTTGTCACTGAGACTTGTAAGTTTTACTATTAGATGATGGGGTATTGACCTATTTTTATTGATTTTGCAGGGGTTCTCTGTGCCTACTAGAATTTGAGGTTTGTTCTCTTGGCCAAATTAGGGAAATTCTCTGCTATAATTTGCTACAATATACCTTCTGCCCCCCCCCTTCTCTTTCTTCTTCTTCTGGGATCCCAATTATTCTAATATTGTTTTGTTTTTGGTATCACCTATCTCTTGAATTCTCCCCTCATGGACTAGTAGTTGTTTATCTTTTACTCGCTTTCTTTATTTTCCATCATTTGTTCTTCTGTATTACTAATTCTCCCTTCTGCTTCATTTATCCTAGCAATATGAGCCTCCATTTTTTGACTGTACCTCATTAAATCTTTTTAAAGTTTCAACTTGGTTAGATTTTAGTTCTTTTATTTCTCCAGAAAGGAATTTTATTTTTTCAGAAAGGGATTCTTTAGTATCTTTCATGCTTTTTTTGAGCCCAGATAGTACCTTGATAATCGTCATTCTGAATTCTACTTCTGACATCTTGATTAAGTCCCTAGCCATCAGTAGTGCCTCTTGTTCTTTTTATTGATGTGAGTTTTTCCAACCTTGTCATTTTATCCAGATAAAAATATATGAATGAGAGAACAAAATACTAAAAGGGTAGCAATGACCCTGGAAAAATATCACTAACCACTATATATCACTAATATATATATATATATATACATATATATATATATATATATTTAGAGAGAGAGAGAGAGAGAGAGAGAGAAAGAATATTCACACACTTGATTTTGGGTGTATTTTAGTCCGTTAGAAGAAACTACTTTCCAAAATTAAAAAAGAAAAAAATACATAAAAATTAAGGGTAAACACAATGAAGGGAGGAATATGACTGTAAAGATGAAAATTTAAAAAGATTCTAAAAAAGAAATTGATAAGAATTGGTTGAAAAAAGAAAAAAAAAAGAAAGAATGTGATCAGGCTGGGGGCATCTGGGTACCTCAATGGGTTAAGCCTCTGCCTTCAGCTCAGGTCATGATCTCAGGGTTCTGGAATCCAGTCCTGCATCAGGCTCTCTGCCCAGCACGAAGAGGCTGCTTCCCTCTCTCTCTCTCTCTCTCTGCCTGCCTCTTTGCCTACTGTGATCTCTCTCTGTCAAGTAAAAAAATAAAATCTTAAAAAGAAAAAAAAAAATGTGATCAAGCTGGAGACTAGAACAAAGCCATGCACTAGATTTAGGGTATATTTTGATCTGTTAGAAGAAACCATACCCCAAAAGAAAAACCTATATGTATAAAAAACTAAGTTTAAATATAATGAAGGGCTAGAATATGACTGTAATAATAAAAATTTTAAAAAAATTTAAAAAGGTATTGATAAAATAAAATAGTTTAAAAAAGTTTGAAATAGGAAGGAGGAAAAATTAAAAAGAATAAGAAAAAAAGTTAAAAATAAATTAATGTTGAAAGACTAAAGAATCATGGGAAAGAGCCATGAATTATATGTATTATATTCCCCTACCTCTGGAGTTTCACATTTCTCATTGATTGATGAACTTGGTCTTGCCTGGATATTCTTACTCATTTTCTGGGGGAGGTGCCTGGTGCAGTGATTCTCCAATGTCTTTGTTCAAGGTGGAATTGTACAGCCTTTGTCAGGGGTCAGGCTAAATAATCTGCTTAGTTTTGCTCTCAATAGCTTTTGTTCCCTGAATTCTTTCCATACAGCTTTGGAGGATGAGAATGAAAATAGCAGCCTCTCAATTTCCAGCCCTGGAGGAGCCGAGAGCTTAAGGCCCCACTCTTCATTGCACCTTCAGAGAAAAGCAGTCAGTCACTCCCTTCTCCCTGGTCTTCAGCTACAATCCATGCTCACCCAGCCAGTGACTGAGCATTTCTATTACTGGCACACAGCCCCATTTGGAGTCTTCAAACCAAGAAGATTCCTGCACTGTGCTCCTGTGCCACTCTTCCTGGTGGAGGAAGGTGAGTCTCCTGGACCTGCCACTTGTGGGATCCCTGCTCAAAGAGCAGGAGCCCAGCTATGTCTCAGACCATGGTTTATGGCAACCCCAAGCTGAGAGACCACTCATCTCTGTCTCTGCAGCTGGCTTCCCTGCTCAGATACCTGTCTGCTACACTCAGACACTCCTGGCCCTTTTGTGACCCTTCAGGTCCTGTGACCACAGTGTCCCCATGAGGGCTCCACCCTCCAGTTATCCTCAGATTGACGTCAACCCTAGGATTGACATCCCTCAGTGGAGCCAACTTCTAAAAGTTCCAATTTTATTCTCTGATTCTCTACTACTTACCAGGAGCTGGCCCTCCCTCTGCAGTCTATATTCCCATATATTACCTCAGATTCACCTTCTCCGCACGTTCTACCTTCCAGAAAGTGGTTGCTTTTTTGTTCCTGGAATTGCTGCTCTTCTTCTCTTCAATCTGCTGTTTAGTTTGTAGGTGTTTGGAATGCTCTGGTAACTATCTAGCTGAATTCCTGGGATCCTACAATATTTAGGTCTCCTACTCCTCTGCCATCTTGCCTACACTCTCCACCATATATATTTAATTTCATTAAATTGTTGGCGAAAATTTTCTGTTTTCAAAGCAGAAAGCACATTTATTTTTTTTTAAGATTTTATTTAATTATTTGGCAGATAGAGATCACAAGTAGGCAGAGAGGCAGGCAGAGAGAGAGGAAGGGAAACAGGCTCCCTGCTGAGCAGAGATCCCAATGCAGGGCTTGATCCCAGGACTCTGGGATCACAACCTGAGCCAAAGGCAGTGGCTTAACCCACTGAGCCACCCAGGCACCCCCAGAAAACACATTTATGTGAGAGGGTAATAGAAGTGATTATTCAAGTTTGTATAAATTTAGCAATATATAATGTTTTGTTTTGTTTTTTTGCTTTAATATGCATGCCAGCATTTTGGCAGTATTTTTTTAAAATCAGTTTTATTGAGATATAATTTATATGCAGGAAAATACCACTTTTTAGTATATGGTTTTCTGTGTTTTGATACACAACAATAAAATCACAAAACTATCACTGTAATTGCAATATAGATCAAAAACATCACTGCAGGATACAGGCAAGATACATGTAGTCAACCCCATGTTCCTTATTCAGTAGCTGATGATTCATAGTGATTGACTGAGAAAGTTCTTTGTCTGTTCTGAACACTTGTTTTTATTTATTTATTTATTTTATTTTGTAGTAGTGCCTTTTAATGAGTGGAATATTTTTTTCTTTAAATTTTTTAAAAATTCCTTTAATTGTGCCAGAATTCATTGTTTATATACCACACCCAGTGCTCCATGCAATACGTGTCCTCCTTAATACCCATCACCAGGATCATCCACCTTCCCACCCCTGCCCCTTCAAAACCCTAGGACTGTTTCTCAGAGTCCATAGTCTCTCATGGTTCATCTCCACTGCCAATTTCCCTCAACTACCTTCTCTCCATCTCCCCGTGAAAGAATGGAATATCTTAATTTTGATGAAGTCCAGTTTAACATTTTTTTCATAGATCATGCTTTTGTTATTATAACTAAGAAATCCTCCTCAGCCCAAAGCTAAAAATATTTTCTACTAAGATTTCTTTAGTAATTGTATAATTTTAGGTTTTACACTTAATTGAATGATTGATTTTGAGTTAATTTTTATATTTAGTGTGAGATATAAATCGAAGTTTATTACTTGCATGCAGATGTCCAAATGTTCTAACATATTTGACAGACTATCTTCTCTCTATTAAATAGCTCCTGGATCTTTGGTAAAAAATAATTAGCCAAATATGAATGCATCTATGTCTGGACTCTATTATTTGCCTTTAATTGATGCAAACATTCTTTTATCAATACTGGCTTTCTTTGTCCAAAATAAATCTTATATGGGCATGATGTTATATTAACTAAAATTGGTAAATCATCCATTTTTCTTTTCAGTTTGATTGGGTTTTGACTCATTTATTACAAAGCTCTGCTGTGAGGTTGCATATACAATTAGGACTATAATATTCTCTTGATGAATTTATCTTTTTATCAATAGAGCCTTCTTCATTTCTGATAAATATTCTTGGTCTGAAGTCTACTCTGAAATATATATCTGCTCAAGCTGGCATGGTTTTAACATTTACAAGGTATATCTTTCTTCATTCTTTTATTTATATCTTTATGTTTAACTTATATTTCTTTTAACCAACATATAGTTGAGTTGTTTCTTTTAAACCATTGGGCAACTTATGTTCTTAAATTGGTAAGTTTAGATCATTTCATTTAATATATATATATTTTTACTTATTAGATAACATAGCTACCATGATCATGTTTTTTGTATTTTTATCTTTTTTTTCCTTTTTTTCCTGCTTTTAGATTGAATAATTTTCTTATAATTCTATTTCTACACTAATAGCTCATTATTTATACCTTTTTATTTTTAAATGTGGAATTATTACCTTAGAATTTACAATATATACTTTAATTAATCATAGTCAAATTTTCAGCATATTTGCTACTTCATAGACAGTATAAGAAACTTAACACTGTATAGCTCTAATTTCTCTATTTATGCTATTTTTCATTTATTATTTTTATTTTTGCTATAAAATCATAACATTCTGCTACTTTTTTTTGCTCTGGGCAGTCAATTGTATTAAATGATTTAAGATTTAAAAAAAGCTATTTTATATTTACCTTTATTTTAACAATTCTCCAGAGGCTCTTCATACCTTTGTGTAAACCCCAGTTCCTGTTTGGTGCCAGTTTATGCTTAAAGAACTTCCTTTTGGAACACCTGCATGGCTCAATTGTTAAATGTATACCTTAGTTTAGATTTTCTCTTTTAGTTTTCCACTGTCTTCTGAGTTAGATGTCTTTCTGTTCACTTCTCCAGTTCACTGGTGTTCACACGTACGTTGGAGAGATGCAGGGTTTCATGTCCTTGCCCCAGTGACCTAAAGCCTTAACTTTTTAGGGGAGATGATCCAGGCGGGTCTTTATTCTGACCCTACTGCAGTGACTATATACTCTTCAGGCCTGGACCACTGGGGGAGGTTGTCTCAGGTGTCTCACTTTGCCCCCATTTGTATTAGTTGATTATTAGTGCATCACAGGTAACCTAAAGTTTAGGTTAAAGGAACACACATAATATTTCTCAGATTCTGTGGGTAAGGAACACAAGGATGGCAGGCTGGGCCTGTGCTTCCACACCTCTCAGAGCATGCAGTCAAGATTTCCATTGGGGCTGCATTTTTATCTGAAGACTCAGCTAGTCTAGATCTACTTCTGAGTTCACCTGCAAAAATTGTGGGCAGGTTTCAGTCAGATGGACCATTGAGCTTAGGAGTTGTTTCCTGCTGGCAATTGTCAGTAGCTCCTCTCAGTCATTTCCAATGTGAGTTTTTCCAGCTTGTTTTTTAGCATATGAGAAGGGATCCAGAAAGAGGGGGTGCCACCCAGCAAGACAGAAGTAGTAGTTCTTTATAACCTAATCTTAGAGCAAAACCTGTCTTAGCCTGCTAGGGCTACTGTGACAACAGAGCCTGGGTGGCTTAAACTGCAGCAACTTGTTTTCTCATAGTTATAGAGGCTGGTGGTCCAAGATCTGGATTCCAGCATGGTTGGGTTCTGGTGAGAGCTCTATTCCTGGCTTACAAACAGTTCTCTTCTCACTGTATCCTCACATGGGAGCAAGAGTGGGGTGAGAGAGGATGAGATTAAGGGTTTTAATCCCATTATATGGGCTCCATTTTATGATCTCATCAAATCCTAATACCTTCCAAAAAGCCTTGAGATAGAACCCATTAAGATTTAAGTCTTGGGACCCCTGGGTGGCTCAGTTGGTTTCAGCTCAGGTCATGATCCCAGGGTCCTGGAATCGAGTCCCACATCGGGCTCCTTGCTCGTCGGGGAGCCTGCTTCCCCCTCTATCTCTGCCTGCCTCTCTGCCTACTTGTGTGTGCTCTCTCTCTCTCTCTCTCTCACTCTCTCTAACAAATAAATAAATACAATCTTAAAAGATTTAAGTCTTTAATAAATCAACTTTTGGGAGACATAAAACTTCAATCTAGAACAACATCTCATCAATTTATCTGTATTTAATTATTGGAAGCAGATCACTAGATCAGACCATTAAAAAAAAAAAAAAAAGAAAAAGGAGATTACATAAGAGAATGGCTATCAGGAGGTGGGGATCACTTGGACCCATTTCAGAAACAGCCTGCCAATAGTCAACTTTCCATCCTTGCAATGACTTACTACTCTTTTTGTTTGTTTGTTTGTTTGTTTGTTTGAGAGAGTGAGATCACAGGGTATGTGGGGGCGGAGAGGTTGAGAGAAAGAGTGAGATAATCTTATGCAGGTTCCAATACCAGAGCCAAAATCAGGAGTCAGATGCTTAAATGACTGAACCACTCAGAGCCCCCTAATTCCTTACTTTGTTAAGTACAAAATGCATCACTCCCTCCTGAAGACCCCATAATCTCATTATTTAAATCAAGTCCACATTTTGAAGTTTGTTCATGGAAAAGATCCCACAAAAGGGAGCAAACTTGCCTTGCATCTGTTGCTATCAAGATTACCGTATTTTCATACAAGACTACATGTGGCTTTTAGCAATTTACTAAAAATTTTACGTAAGTTGTTACCTGCTTATAGGTATTATCCATGTCTTCTTTCCATGCTTTTCTAGAGGTGAGTCAGGACTTGCATTTCATTGCAGTTGGGAGGAACATATCTTTTTTTGAGATTTTAGAGCATTAATTGCTTTATACCTCAACCCTCTAATAGGTTAGAAGATCATGGAGTTGTATGTCATCCTTCTATTTTTTATGTAATTTTGATAGAAAAGACACCTTTTCCAATTGTCTATAACTTTGGTAGAAGCCACAATTTCTGGAAGCCATTTTTGGACCTGATGATCCAGAATTAAAAAAAAAAAAAAAATCAAAGTATACAACAGGTTTATCTTCCTATTTATTGTTTTGACTTTAGTATTAAAAGGATATTCCTTAATGACCTGAGATAGTTTCCCCAACCTGCTCCCACAAGATTAAACGTTATACTAGCACATGCCTCAAATATGAAGACACATGGAATTGTCCTGATTCTTCATTACCCAAGAAAGTTGATGCACTCCGCAGACTTTCTTAATAGACATCTTTGATTGAAACATAGTTCTATTATGGAAATAAGAATATTAACACATAAGTGTCAAACTAGTTAAAATATTTCTTTTTTTTACTATTCCTGGAAGGGTTGTGAATATATCCGGAATACATTTTTAAAATTTCAATTTATGTCTTACTTTATTGAGTGCCTTTTAAAATTATAGGTTGACCTAATTTCTTGAAGAAAGGCTAAACTGATAAGAACATATTATGTCTAAGGGTTTAGAACTGTAATAACAGCAACAACTTAAAGACTCAATAAGGTATAATTTAAACCTGATGGTGATGAATGAAACGTTTTAACAAAATATACAAAATATACAATATGATATGGTAAAATACAATTTATAAAGAAAAATCAATGTCCACTAAATAAATAAATTCATTATAGGGAAGAGTCTAAAAAAAAAATCTCTGAGTGGAATTGGTAAATTTTGTAAACACCGTGAACGCTTAATCCCTGATCTTGAAAGAGAAACTTATTATCTTATAAAGATGTCCCTTGACAAGTAATTAGCAAAAGGAACAAAATACAAAGAATCTTTAAAAGGTGGCTAAGATGAATACTATTCAGAATAGACAGAACTTTTTCATAACTGGATTTCCACACTCTCCTACTAACATTTTATTTGAGAGGAATATCTTAGGTCATTACGTTTTAAAAACATTAAAAATAATTTACAAGAGGAATGCTCTGCTATAAAAATATTTTACTTTTCTTTCAGAAACACCTTAAATGCTAAAACTAATGGAGAAAATTAATTTTAAGACATTCAAGAAATAGTTAGAAGCTGCCACTCTATTATGGAGTGATTTTTAAAATGTTTTTTATAAATATATGAGTGGAAATAGACACCAGGATACTGAGTATTGTGATAGATATGTTAGGATAGTTTAGAAAAGAGGTGACTTATGGTTAAAATTCTTATACATTTAAAGGTAATTATAGGTGTGGATATATTAGATTCAGGCATACAATAAGCCTTTGGAAGTAATATTTGTACTCTCTTCTCAATTTATTCTAAATAAAATATTCTAGAAAGCAGAATAATACATCTTTAAAAGGAATTGAATTGTAATGATGCAAGTTTTAAAGTATAAAATACCTTATCAATGTACTAAGCCTTCATCATTCATAAATATAAGTTTTGTCCAAATTTAAGAGCTCTGTCTCAGATAGATCTGGTACATATGTACTCCAACAATAGATTTCACTTATTGCAACTTTGAATTTCGATATATTGACTCAATAGGTTGAGAACACATGTTTACATCTCCTTAACTATTCTTTAGAGCTCAGAGGGCAGCATTTGAGCCCAAAATTTCCTTAGGGACAAACAAACAAAGATAGCAATAATAACAACACTTGGGAAGGCATCCTATCTTCCAACCATCGCTACAGACTCTATTTCCCTATCTTCTTGAATAGTCTTATCTCCACCATCCATAACCTTTAGGAAAGTTTATTATGGTTTTCTTGATATACCAATGATTTTATTCAAGAATAATGTTCTTGTTATGTAAATGATATTTTGAATGTAAATTTCTGGAAAAAATGACATATTTTTATTTAGTTATTGTTATTTTCTTTTTTTTAAGATTTTATTTATTTATTTGACAGACAGAGATCACAAGTAGGCAGAGACGCAGGCAGAGAGAGGAGGCAGCGGGCTCCATGCTGAGCAGAGAGCCTAATGTGAGGCTCGATCACAGAATCCTGGGATCATGACCTGAGCTGAAGGCAGAGGCTTTAACTCACTGAGCCACCCAGGCGCCCTAGCTTTTGTTATTTTCATTGATAGTCCTTAATTTCAGCACCCTGAATAATCCATATTGTCAATAATAATATTTTCTGGGAATTATAATGGGCATATCAGCATTAATAAAGTATGATGAGTTCTTTATTTGGGGAGATAATTGAAAATAATGTTAGTGTAGTTCTGAATTGTGAAACCATCATCTAATAATATAACTGAAAGAAAATGTTGTTGTCTCTGTAAGATAGTGCATACTGAGCAAATCTGCAGCTTTGGAAATTAAAGCAAAGGAGAAGCACTAAATACAAATCCTTACCTGGCATAGAAATCGTGTCGGGTATCAGTAGGTAAGCCCACTGTGCTCAGATTTGTCTTGTAGGTAGGCTTACTCATAAGCTAGTTGATATATGAAAAATGGTTATATAAAAATTACTGAATGGGGAAAGTAAATGTATATATCTTTGATCAACAAAGATAAATAAACATCAAAGTGATGCTTAGTAGCCATAAACTGTGCCCATAAATGCAAACCATTTTGAGTTCAGATAAATTTAGTTTCTCAAAACAAATTTATCTCTGTCTTGCTGCATAAATATGTATAAACTTGCACTTCATATTTGAAAATGAAGTAGCTATACAATAGTCTTTTTCACAAAATGAATATTGGGAAAAATTTGTTTTGCTTTTATGTTTATATTTATTTTAGTAAGCTTTGTCCACCCATAAGAAGTCATAAGGTATATTTTTGGGTCAGAGTGGAAGAAAATGTAAATGAATGGTTAAATATTTAAACAAAATCATAATCTAATTATGCTATATAGGGACTAATACAAATAGCTTTCTAAGATATTAGAATCTTATCCGCTTAGCAGCTTCTATTGTAAAAACATGGGATCTGGTAACAAGAGGGCTTGGTTTGAATCCTGGCTGCACTAATTTATGGCAGAGTGTCTGAATTTGGATAATTTTATGATTCAATAAGCCTGTACATCATTATGAGCTGAATCGTTCTCCCTTCCCTGCACCAAAATTCATATGTTGAAGTCCTAAACCCCAGAATGTATCTGTATTGTCAGATGGATTCTTGAAGGAGATGAGTAAGTTAAAATGAGGTCACTGGGGTGGCCCTAACCAGAAATGTGGGTACAAATACATCCAGAGTGAGACCATGTAAGGATGCAGAGGAAGGGCAGCAGCTACGGCTAAGATTAGGGACCTCAGAAGGAACCAGTGCTGCTGACACATGATCTCAGACTTGCAGCCCCAGAGCTGTGACGTTTTCTATTGTTTAGGCCACCCAGTATGTGGCCTTTTGTTAGGATAGTCCCAGCATTCAATGGCCCAGGCATCCTCTGAGAAATGGGGAAAGCAAAAATCTCAGTTTCAGGGTTGGACTGTGACTAAGCAAGTTGCCGCTCTCACTCATACTTTATTGATACCCCTCACGTTCTATAGTTTTGGTTCTCATACTTATCACCCTAGTGTGACAATGTGTGTCTCCAGTGGCCACGCCACCCATAGGGGGTAAACCAACATGGCACATGGCTCCATCGTTTACAGCAGTTTATAATTGTTTGGAAACTGTATCTAGAGTACTTGCAATTGTATCATGATCATTCAGCTTCAGATATATAAAATCAACATCTGTACTATAATCTATACAATTCAGAAATAATAAGGTTAAAAAATCCTCTCTGTACAGAATAATATTAATAATGCTTAATTTGGCTAGTACAAAACAAGATAAAAATAAAAGCTTGAATAATAACAACTAACAAGATTAAAAGTGAGACAGCTTTTATTATACTGGGGAGAGAGAAATTATGGTATTAGAAATTTTTAAATTAGGGGTGCCTGGGTGGCTCAGTTATTAAGCATCTACCTTTAGCTCATGTCATGAGCCCAGGGTTCTGGGATGGAGCCCTGCTCTGGGATCCCTGCTGCAGGAAGCCTGCTTCTCCCTTTCACACTCCCCCTGCCTGTATTTTCTCTCTCACTCTGTTTCTGTCAAATAAATAAATAAAATCTCAAAAAAAAAAAAAAAGAAAGAAAAGAAAAGAAAAAAGAAAGATATTGCTAAATTAAAAATTCATCAAAAAATTCTAAAACAATCATTTGTTGACTAAAAATAAGATGTGTGGCACCTAAACTAAAGGAATAAGGAGTGTTTTGAGAATTAGAATACAATTTAAGAAGTCACCAATAAAGAAGATACGTCAAGATAAGGAAAAAAAAAAAGATAAAACCATAAATTTAAAAACCAGGAGATAGGGTGAGAGAAATACATTCAAATATATCATCAATGACAACCAGCATAAATTTACTGTCTCAATATCACACTTAGGTTGACCTATTCCACTCCCAAGATGATAATTTTGGTTCCCAAGATAATTCTGTCTTTCATATTTAAGACTATTAGACTGTCTGTCTCCCTTTCTCTCTCTCTTTCTCATCTATCATCTCTCTACCATTTATCATCTATCACAACCACACAATTACTGAAAGAAGAGAGTTTAAAATATTTTTGTAATTCTTTCGTTTTCAGATTGCTTTCCACACACATTGTCCTTTGACAGGACTGCATTTTAAAAGTATCTGGAGTAATTCCACTCTGTAAGATTTTGCTAGCAAACGGAAACACTTTTAGTTCTTTTTTTTTTTTTTAATTTTTAGAGTTTTATTTTAAAATATATTTTTATATTTATGAAAGCTATTTCCAAATCTAGGGGAAAAGGTATACTTAAAAATATTAGATTCTATCACTGCTCACTACTATTCCTTTCTTCTTTGTGCAATTATTCAAAAATATTTTGCTTTATTCTTCCATTTTTAAATATAAGTACATATATATGTATTCATATATATTTTCTTTACTTTTTACATAAACAGTAATATAGTCTACACATTTTTATTCAATTTGCTTGATTTCTTGGAAAATAGTTTAAAGAGTATACAGAAAAAAAACTGTATGACTTTGTTTTTTTAGAACTGTATAATAGTCTGCTGTGTGGGTTTATTCAACAAATGTTTTGATGGACGTTTTAGTAGTTTCTGATTTCATCTATTACAAATAGTGCTATAGTAATTAGAAAATATTATAAAAGAAACATATTCATTTGTACAACTTTTAGTAGCTTTAAATTTTATTTTATCTCCTTTAAAACATACTACCAGCTACACTTGTTTGTTTTATTTAGTGGTTATCTTATAGTCTATAACATGAATCTTATTTAGTGATTATCTTATAGTCTATAACATGAATCTAATTCCAAGTAATATTATGCTGCCCACATATGAATTGGTTCTGCTACTCTCCTTAGTGTAGATTCAGATTTTTGTCTGCTAGATTTGCCTGTCCTGGAGGGCTTCTTCTTCTTCTTCTTCTTCTTTTTTTTAAGATTTTATTTATTTATTTGATAGAGAGAGATCACAAGTAGGCAGAAAGGCAGGCAGGGAGGGAGGGGGAAGCAGGCTCCCTGCTAAGCAGAGAGCCCCATGCGGGACTTGATCCCAGGACCTCGAGATCATGACCTGAGCCCAACCCACTGAGCCACCCAGGTGCTCCCTGAAGGGCTTCTTTTAATGTTTCTTTTCATGCATGTTTGCTGATAGTGGAGTTTTTAGCTTCTGTGCTGTTAAAATAGTCCATATTTTTCTGTTTCTTTTTGTTTTTTTTTGAAAGATATTTGGTTGCATTGAATTATAATTTTGTTTTTCCTTTTTTAACTTTGTTAAAGATTTTATTTCCCTATATTTTTGGTTCACATTGTTTCTGATGAGAAATCTGTTTCTCTATACATAATGTCTTCCACTTCCCACCACCTCACTGCTTCTAAGATACTCTTTTTGAATATTTTTTTCTTCTTGAATAATTTAAAAAATATTGAGTATGATGTCCCTGGATGTAGTTTCTTTTATGTTTCTTTTGTTTGGGTCTCGTTAAGGTTCCAGACATGTGGTATTCATAGTTTTTAACATTTAAAAAAACAGGCAATGTCCTTCAAGTATTTCTCATGCCCAAATCTTCTTTTTTAGGGACTCCCAATTACAACTCTTCTGCTGCCTGAAGTTGTCCCATGATTCATTGATGTGATGTAATCATATTCACACTTCTTTTGTTCTGCAACCTATTTTTCATCTTGGCCATTACATGTTTCTTCAATCTCTAAAGATTCAATTTTTTTTTTATATCATGTATCTATTTAACATGCTCAATCTTCATTTTCTTAAAAAAGCATGCAGAATAATGTTATGATAATACTTTAAAGCCATTTTGTATTAATTTTCATTTCTGTCTTTCTGTATCTGCTTTTACTTACCATTTTTTTTTCTCCTCTTTGTAGGTCATGTTTTATGCCACTGTTGAGTGACTTTACTTTTTGATCAGTTGCCAAATCTCATGAATTTCACCCTGTTGGAAGATTGATAGCCAGGACTTCTCCAGTCTAGGACTAATTTTACAGCAATGATGAAACAATACACTTGTATCTAATCTGTTTCTGCTTGACCTACAAGACTTTCCATGGTGATGAGGGACTATCAACACTTTCTGTGTGAGCTCTCAGATTTGTTTCCTCTCCCCACGTTAGGTGGATCTTTCCTCACCTCACGAACTGGTCACAAGCATGCTTAAGACTCCCTGGGGACCTTCTGGGACTCTGAAGCTTTGTCACTACAGCACTCTCTCTTGTCGTCTCTCAGCCTGGCCTCTCTAGCTGTCTTGGCTCTCCTGGACTCCCACTCTATCTTTTCAGTTCAGAGAGACTCAGTCTCTATTGATGGCCCATTGCTGGCCTATATCTTGGAATTTCTCTCCCAAAAGTTAGTTGGGAATATCATACAGCCCACTTTGTTGCTCTTATCCCAAGGATAATGTCCAGAGTTGCCTAATGTCCAGGGCCTCAATACAAGTTTTCTCTGTGTTTTCAGTTAGTTTCAGTGGGAGATCTTTTTTTTTTTTTTTTCTTAATTGGACAATGAATGGACTTTGACAGTATTGTTTTATTTCCTTTCAGACTTTGAAGTTATTATTCTTTTCCCAGAGTGGCTGCACCGGTTTGCATTTTCAGAAAGAGTCTACGAGGGTTCCCCTTTTTCTACATCTTTGCAGATATCTTTTGTTTCCTGTGCTGTTAATTTCAGACATTCTGACAGGTTTGAGGTGATATTTCATCATAGTTTTGATTTTTATTTCCCTGATGATGGGTGATGTTGAGCATTTTTTCATATGTCTGTTAGCCATTTGGATGTCTCTTCATGTCTTCTGCTCATTTTTTTTTCTTTTACCTGGATTAGTTGTTTTTTGGGGTATTGAGTTTTATAAGATCTCTTTGTTTGTTTGTTTCAAGTTTTTATTTAAATTCTAGCTAGTTAACATATAGTTTAATATTGGTTTCAGGAGTAGAATTTAGTGATTCATTACTGCATTTAATACCCAGTGCTCATCCCAACAAGTGCCCTCCCTAAAACTCATTACTCATTTAGCCCATCCCCCATTTGCCTCCCTCCAGCAACCCTATTTGTTCCCTACAGTTATAAGTCTTATGGGTTGCTTTCCTCTTTTTTTTTTTCTTTTTCTCCTTACCCTATTGTCATCTGCTAAAGTTTTATAAGTTCTTTTTATATTTTGGATGAGAACCCTTTATCAGCTATGTCATTTGAAAATATCTTCTTCTGTTCCTGAGGTTGTCTTTTAGTTTTATTGATTGTTTCCTTCACTGTGAAGAAGATTTATCTTGATGAAGTCCCAATTGTTCATTTTTGCTTTTGCTTTCCTTGCCTCCAGCAATGTGTCTGGTAAGAAGTTGGTATGGCTAAGGTTAAAGAGGTTGCTGCCTATGTTCTTCTCTAGGATTTTAATGTTTTCCTGTCTCACATTTAGGTCTTTCATCCATTTTGAATTTATTTTTGTGTATGATGTTAGGAGGCAGTCCAGTTTCATTGTCTTGCATATGGCTGTCCAATTTTCCCAACAGCGTTTCTTAAAAAACATTGTCTTTTTTTCATTGTATATTCAATCTTGTTTGTTGAAGATTAGTTGGTCATATAATTGTAAGTCCATTTCTGGGTTGTCTATTCTGTTCCATTGATCTATGTGTCTGGATTTATTTATTTATAACAGTACTATACTGTCCTGATGACTACAACTTTATAATATAACTAGAAGTTCAGAATTGTGATGCCTCCAGCTTCAGTTTTCTTTTACAAGATGGCTATTTGGGGGATGCCTGGGTGGCTCAGTTGGTTAAGCAGCTGCCTTCAGCTCAGGTCATGATCCCAGCGTCCTGGGATTGAGTCCCACATTGGGCTCCTTGCTCTGCAGGGAGCCTGCTTCTCCCTCTGACTCTGCCTGCCACTCTGTCTGCCTGTGCTCACTCTCGCTCACTCTCTCTCTCTCTGACAAATAAATAAATAATTAAAATCTTTAAAAAAAAAAAAAAGATGGCTATGGCTATTTGGGGGTCTTTTGTGGTTCCATATACATTTTAGGATTTGTTTGTCCATCTTTTGGAAAAATACTATGGATATTTTGATATCCCTATCAAAATTGCATTAAATGTGTAGGTTGCTTTGAGTAGTATAGACATTTTAACATTTGTTTTTCCAGTCCATGAGCATGAAATGTTTTTCCATTTCTTTGTGTCATCTTTAATTTCTTTCATTAACTTTTTTCTTTTTTCTAATTTTATTTAAATTCAATTAGTTAACATAGCATTCAATTAATTTAAATAACATTTATTTAAATTAAATTAGTGTATCATTAGTTTAAGATGTAAAGTTCAGTGATTCATCAGTTACATGTAACACCCAGTGTTCATTACATCATGTGCCCTCCTTAATGCCTTCACCCAGTTACCCCATCCCCCCACCCACCCATCAGTTTGTTTCCTGTAGTTAAGAGTCTCTTATGGTTTGTCTCCCTCTCTGGGTTTATATAATTCTTTATTATATATATAATAAAATTATATAATTTTAATAAAATATTTTAAAATAAAAATATATAATTTATTTTAAAATATTATATATATTATATAAGTTACATATATTTTATATATATATATCTCCATCCCCTATGATCCTCTGTTTTGTTTCTTAAATTCCTTATATGAGTGAAACCATATGATAATTGTCTTTCTCTGATTGACTTATTTCACTTAGCATAATACCCTTCAGTTCCATTCACATGCTGTAAATGGTTAGATTTCATCCTTTAAGATGCCATTGTAGATTTATATACCACATCTTCTTTATTCATTCATCGAAGGGCATCTGGGCTCTTTCCATATGGACAACAGACATAAGAAAAAATACTCAACATCACTCAACAACTGGGAAATACAGATCACAGATCAAAATCATGAGATACACGCACCAGTCAGAACAGCTAAAATGAATGTGAGGAAACAACAAACGTTGGTAAGGCTGCAGAGAAAGAGCAGCCCTCTTACACTGCTGGTGGGCATGAAAGTGTTATATCTACTTTGGAAAACAGTATAGAAGTTCCTCAAAGAGTTGAAGGGGGAAAAAAAAAAAAAAAACACCTATCCTATGACCAGCAATTGCACTACTAAGTATTTACCCAAAGGATGCAAACACAGTGATCTGAAGGGGCACCTGCATCCCAGTGTTTATAGCAGCAATGTCCTCAATAACCAAATTCTAGAAAGAGCCCAGATATCTTCATTCTTATTATTGTTACTCTGATTTTTTTTTCTCTTTGCTTTCTTAGTGTTTGCTTTATTGTTCTGAGTTAACTGCACCATAATTATTTATATTTCACTATTCTTATTTCAAAGACAACATTAGCTTTTGCTTATTATACTTGTATAATTTTACTTTTTTGCTCTTATATTTAGCATTTAAGATCTTCTATTTAATTTTTTTTGGCTTATTGAGATAGATATGCAGGTAAGCAAGGTTTTAATAAACTTTATTTTCAGAACAATTTTGTATTTATAGAATATTTGCAAAGAAAATAAAAAATGTCCTATAGCTTGCACCCAATTGCCCCTGTTATTAACAACTTACATTACTGTGGTATACTTGTAAAATTAAACAATATGTAATTAATACATTAGTAACTACAGTCCATATTTTATTCAGATTTCCTTAGTTTTTCCCAGTGTCATTTTTTTTTTCCTGTTTTAAGATAACATATTACATTTGGTCAATGGGTCTCCTTAGGCAACTCTGGCTCTGACGGTTTCTCAGACTTCATTTCTTTTTATAACCTTGACACTTTCGACCAATATTAGTTAGGCTTTTTCAGAATGATTCTCAGTTGGGATTTATGAGATGAATTATCATTATTATTATTATTATGTGTTTTTGAAAGAAAGATCACAGAGGTAAAGTGTTATGTTTATTCCATCATATCAAGAGTATAAATTATCAACACAATTTACCACTGTTGATGTTGGCATCAATCACCTGGTTCAGGTAGTGTTTGTTGTGTTTTTCCAAGTAAACATCCTCCTTTTCCATATGCACAGCTCATATTTAAGGAGTGGGGAGTTATGGTTCACCTCCTGAGAGTAAAGTATCTCTACATAAATTATTCAGAATTATTCTGTAATGGAGATTTTTGGCTTTTCCCCATTTTTTGGTCTGTTTATTCAATTATTTATTTATATCTGCATGGACTCATGATTTTTTCATATTTTTATTAATAATCCATTGGTACTTTATGATACTACTCAGATTGTTTTAGCTTTAACCATTGGGTACTTCTTCATACTGCATTTATAACATACTCCATTTCCACATATTCCATTATATTCAAAATACTCCATTATATTCTCTGTGTGTGTGCCATTATATTCTGTGTGTGTGTGTGTGTGTATGTGCATGAGAATCACTTCCTTACTTTCTGGGATTGCAAGATCTTCGAGGCTCATTCTGCATATTTCTTGTTTAGCCTCTAGAATCCTCCATTTTCCCAAAGAGACCTACTTTTATTTACTGGAGAATGATAATAGATACCCTGATATAGTTGCTAGATGAGCATATATTGAGGTTTCATTTTTTTTTTCTAGGCCCTCTCATATGACAAGCAAGGAAATCTATGTGTGTATACTAACCTGTGTATGTATGTATAGCTACAAATATTTCTGCATGTAGTCATCTGTGCCTATATTTAGCTAAATATGAATCCATACTAACGTCTCCAGCTCTGATTCATTGCAACATGGACCACTCTAGGCTTCTCATCTTTCTTGTCTAGAAACTTCCAACCCAACAATAAGAAACCTTGTTCCACCAGGCACCAGCTTTTTATTTAGCTGTTAAATGCCAAGATGCACCTGCTAGAGTGTAAAAATTATTAATTCATACATTTGAATTGTAACATAGTTACAATTCAATGTAACTATGGTGCTTATGTAGTTTCTTTTGCCTTACCCTAAAGATTCCATTTATTTTCAAATTTGTGAGGGGTATTTTTGATTTGTTTTTTTTTTTTTCAGTTTTCTTCAATGACAGTATGCTTCTCATGGTGATCCTACTTGAACATTCTGCTTCATATTTTTTATAAAAATAATACACATTATGCAGAATATTTTTCTTTTTTATATATCTGTCAATATTTCATATTCTTCATAATTGTTTAAAAACACCTACTTAAAATTCTATGTTATGGATGCACTTTTATATATATAATATTTTCTGTGTAATTTTAATTATTTGATATATATGTAGTTTTATTTTATTAAAAATCTTGCAATAATATCCATATATATATGAATATATATATATGTAATTATTTCTATCTGGAAGAACCATTCTTAGAAGTGGAGTTACT
Source organism: Mustela nigripes (assembly GCF_022355385.1). Classification (NCBI taxonomy): domain Eukaryota; kingdom Metazoa; phylum Chordata; class Mammalia; order Carnivora; family Mustelidae; genus Mustela; species Mustela nigripes. The sequence continues at coordinate 99,540,473 of NC_081560.1, read as the reverse complement.
AGATAAAATTTACATGTAATAAATATGATAGTATTACCTTGTTTCCTAAAGGGAATTATATTAATTTACACTAATCTGTATGAATGAGATTGCCAATATCCATACAATCTTCCTGAATTCAGTGTAAGAACTTTCTCAACGTTTTGGCCAAACTGATAAGTATATTCCCACTATTAAATTTGTATCTATTTAATTATTGACCAATATGTTAATGTTGTTGAATATCTAGTTTTCATATATATTTTTAAATTATCTTTTAAATTATTGTTTGATAAAGTTTTTTTTTTTTTATTAAATGGAAATAGGCCTACAACTGTGGAAAATATTTTCTCCACTATGTTCTAGTTTTGGATATAATTTTTAATATTTTTGGTCATGAAGGAGTCTTAAAATTATGTAATATACTCATTAACTTTTTCTTAAGTCTTAGGCTCTATATCATTTTGGTTAGTCTCCAAAATATTTAAATATTTTGCTCTTTTTTAAGTAATGTTAACATTTTAGTTTTATTCCCATGCCATTTTAGTAACCTTAGAATGACCATACACAGTTTTAATAATCATTTATAATTTTCCAACTTTTCTATATTGAACATATATTAATATCAAATCCATATAAATAAAACATTATTCGAAGAATAGAAGTCAAAAAATTGAATACAGGCAAGTTTCTATAGTCCTTTTCTTTCCCTTAACTTTTAATTGTGTATATTATTTTTGATAGAGTACTATTTTTTTGAGAATTCTGTGTTTTAAATTTTCTTGTGACCTCCAATAGGGAGAAACTATCACATTTAATTTGACTTGTTGACTGTTTTAAGGTTAAATATTGAAATACACCCCCTAGCAAGTAGAACTTTTGCGAAGTTTTATTTACTTTTTAACTTTGGGCCAGAGGTTCTACCATTCCACAGTGTTTATGTTTCACTGATGAAAGAAAACATATGCAGCATTTGATGCTAATTTAAAGTTGACCTCTAGAAACATAGTCTGAGTTGGTAATAATTCATTTAATGGATTGCCCAGTTAATCAGACAAAATTAATTTATAGTCTCTGGTGCAGAAAGAAATTCAGAGTGATAGAAGAAGCCAGTCTCCTTTTATAATCGTGCACTTTCATTGCACTGCAGTAACTTACAATCAATAGGTAGTCACATCTGATTAACATCCCGGATTTAGAGAGTGCCCTGCTATCTCAATCTCCACAAATGAGAAACTTACACAGACTTGGCAAGTGTGAGAAATGAGCCTGAATTAACCAAAGTACATCAGGTGAAACAAAATTCTCCATTGAACAAATAGGTATTTTATAACATTGAGACATTTTACTCCATGTCCCAGGATATTCAAGTGAATATAGAGAATAATTTACTCTCCCACTTTACTCACCCCCCCAACACTAGTACTAGTTGTAATTCCTTTTTTTTAAAGATTTTATTTATAGTTATAACTCCTAATGTGCAGGTAGAGGGTCTTTTGTAATCCAGCCCCTCAGGTGCTGGGTCTTCTCCAATGTGCTTGCCTCCTCCCTGCATTAGCTGCTCATTCCAATGGCTAAACCATAGGACTTTATCATCGCCTATGCAAGTCCTTTAGAATATCACTTCAAAAATGTCACTCTCCTCATTCTTACTTCTTTCTCTTCATACTTCCTTACGCACTACAACTCCAATGAAAGATTAGCCCCAAATAGCTTCCAATGCATTAACCCTGCATTTGTAACCCCACCTCCTTAATTCTGCAGCTATTTCTTGAATTTAAATTCAATCATCAATACTTACACCCCTTTCTGTGCCTACAGTCAAGACTATCTTTAGCCCTCCGTGGGGCAATACAAACTGTGGTTAAATTCATATGCATAATAATCCCATTCCCCACACCCTGACAGCTGTTGTGACTATAAACAATGGGTACCTAGGCCAGAAGAAATCTTTTTAAATTCACAATCACCATACTGAATTAAGTCATTATTTCTGCCCAACAATTGTGCTATATTGCCCTATTCTACCTCCTCAACATTTCACTTCTTTTTTTTTTTTAAAGATTTTTTTATTTATTTGACAGAGAGAAATCACAAGTAGTCGGAGAGACAGGCAGAGAGAGAGAGAGGAAGCAGGCTCCCTGCTGAGCAGAGAGCCCGATGCTGGACTCGATTCCAGGACCCTGAGATCATGACCTGAGCCGAAGGCAGCGGCTTAACCCACTGAGCCACCCAGGCGCCCTAACATTTCACTTCTTACCTGTTTTCCTTTAGTTTACAACACTGCTTTCCCCTGTCCCTGCTTCTCAGTTGATAACCTAAACTTCACTGAGAAAATTGATACCTGGTACCTTCCTGAATATATGCTCATATACTCTAGCTTCTCTCTTATTATTATGGTTGTTGTTAATATGTTTCTGGTTGGAGCATGCCTTGTTGCAGTTAAGACTGTATCCTCAGCTTTTTTGCTTTGCTACATGTTTTCCCATTCATTCTATTCTAAGCCCCACACCCAGAGGGAACTGCTAACAAGGAAATCAGATAGTGTTACTACATCACATTATTGATGACTGGATACAGAAGAAATTTTAGTTTATTCATCAATAATCCATTTTCTTTGGAAACCTATCTTCCTCATTATTGGTGACCCTGTAATGATCCATTTCAATGGGTCACTACTGTGGATACAACTGCATCTTATCCACTAGATCTTTTTTACTTCTGAAATAAAAATAAACGTCAAATTATCTATTTTTCACAACATTCTTTATATATACAAACACACACACACACACAATTTTTTAATTTATTTTTTACTTGTTTATTTCTCTTTTCCTGTCCTATACAACCATGGAGATTCTAAAAGTCTGACTTCATCTTTTCCTCTGTCCTAAGATTTTTGCTGATATACTTGCAGTATGCTGACAAAACCTCCATCCTGTGGATCTGACTGATTCTATTGAGTCTTCTTGGAGAATTTCACCTTAAAGCTTTCATTTGTGCTGCTGTAAATTTATGATGATGATATCATCTGGGCCAACTTGTCAAACCTTTACAAGTCAGTTCTCTCCCTCATTGTCCATAGTAGCTACTTTGCATATCATCTTTATTCCTCAAATTCAAATGTTCTCTCTTTACTCTTAAATTATGTTAATTTCTCTCCTGTGAAAACAGAATATTTAGGTGAAAGCTCCAAAGCTGCAAGTTCATTTTTAAGTACCGTCTTCTGCCCATTACAGATAAAAGTGTCTCTTATATAAGGCTAATCCTTTGTTTTACTCTTGGATCTACTTCCGTCCTAATTTTGACAGAGTCATACCCTTGTGGCACCATACTTTTGGTACTAACTCATTCTCCTTGTACTGGCATTTCTTTCTTTCTTTCTTTCTTTCTTTCTCTCTCTCTCTCTTTCTTTCTTTCTTAATAAAATATTTTATTTTAATTTATTTGACAGAGAGAGACACAGCGAGAGAGGGAACACAAACGGGGGAGTGGGAGTCCAATGCCGGGCTCCATCCCAGGACCTGGCATCATGACCTGAGCCAAAGGCAGACTCTTGACAGCTGAGGCCCCCAGGCGCCCCTTATGTTGGTATTTCTCAGCTTCCCTTCACTACCACATCCTCAGCTTGTCCCACCAACATAAGTGGTCCCTCTACTCTCTGCCACATCCACGCTTCTCTTTTTTTTTTTTTTTTTTTAAGATTTTATTTATTTATTTGACAGAGAGAGATCACAAGTAGACAGAGAGGCAGGCAGAGAGAGAGAGAGAGGGAAGCAAGCAGGCTTCCAGCTGAGCAGAGACCCCCGATGCAGGGCTTGATCCCAGGACCCTGAGATCATGATCAGAGCAGAAAGCAGGGGCTTAACCCACTGAGCCACACAGACGCCCCACTCTTCTCTTCTTGTTGGCTTTCTTCTTAGAGCAGTTTCACCCATGTCCCTACCTTCAGTTCCCATCTTTACATAATACCTCTGCAATACCTGTCATTAGCCACTTTCTCCACAGAGCCTCTGATCTACATACAACTGTTTCCATACTTGAATGAGTCATATCCACCTCAAACGGTCTAAAACTTAATTCTTCTCTCTCAAATTGACCTTTCTGGGGCACCTGGGTGCTTGGTTAGTTAAGCATCTACCTTCAGCTCAGGTCATGATCTGAGAGTCCTGGCATTCAGTCCCATATCAGGATCCCTGCTCAGCGGGAAGTCTGCTCCTTCCTCTCCCTCTGCTCCTCCTCCAACTTGTGCTCTCTCTTGCTCACTCCCTTTCTCAAACAAATAAAATATTAAAAAAAATAAATAAAATTGACTCTTCTGTTTCCTATTGTAATGAAAGTCATTGTTATCTATCAATTTGCTCAAATTAGCACTGGAGGTATTATGTTTAACACTTCTCTTGGTTTTCACATTCAAACCACATGTTGCAGTTTCTATATCTAAAATGCTCATATCCATCCTCTTTATTCACTCCACACTAGCCCTGCCTCAGAACAGAGAACACCATCTCTTACTTAAATTTCTTCACCTCACTCAACACCCAGCTCCTGGCCTCCAGTCTTTCCCTCATTCTCTTCCTGGTTCACAATGCCTCCAGAGTGATCTATTTTTAATTAAAATATGAAAAGGTTACTTTTAAAACACAGTCATGACCTCCTTAAATTTCAACCCAAATCAAAACTTGTTGATATGGTTCACAACGGTCTACATGCCCTGCTTCTTTTTATTTCAGACTTTGCTCACCCTTGCATCCTCTCTGTGCTATCCCCAGATAAAACAAGCTCTTGGTGTGATTCTCTGGTATGTCAGGTTGTCATTTGTTTTTGGAATTTATTATCCACTTTATATCTGCCTAGAATACTCCTACCCATTCTCTCCCTACTTCTCAGTGATCCCTGCTCATGGATGGACATGTTTACCTAGGTGATATTCAAGCGTATGTGCATTAGACTCTCCCATTCTGTGCCCCTCTAGCACTCAACATCCCCCTTGACCCATTTATCATTTTGTTTCGTTTGAAGAGTTGTGTTTAACTGACAATGTTGCAATCTCCATGAGAGCAAGAGCAATGCTTCTTTCCTGTATCGTGTTTATCTTTACACAGGGACAAAGAGGAGACACTCAATAATTATTTGTAGGATGAATAAACTGATTTTTTTCTCAGCTAGGATGTATAAAATATATTAATCTAAAGAAGATATTTTCACCGTACTTAAACACCTAAGTAGCTTTCATGAGAAAATAAATTTATTCTATGGTTTTACATGCAGAATCAGGATTAGAAAGCAAAGGTTATAGAAAATTTCACTTGGATACACTGAAGTACTTTCTAATGGTCAGAAGTGACTAGAAATGAGATGTCTTAGCTTATGGGAGAGTAGCCTCCAAATCAGAGACTGGGCTATGACAACAGAGAAATAATGTGAGACAATTCACTTTTATAGTCAGCTTTGTCAGCATTTCACAGTACTGTGCTGGATTGCAAATGGCTTGGAGGCATTGAAAATGGTGAAGGAGCACTTATATAATGGTATTCCAAATCTGTATTTGGTTTTGGCAAAGACAACAGTGTGATCTTAATCTGTACATACAGAGAAACAGTGCAGGTACCCTTTGATGGCTTACATTAATATCAGAGCTCCCCTCTATGACAACATTTGTCAGAATGGGAGCAGTCATGTGATTGAGTTCATTGTAAGACCTCTCCAAGACATTCATAGCTGAATTGACTTCCATGCTCTGGAGATTAACTTTGAGAAAGGTGTTTTAACTTTGCTGAGACAATGGAGAATATAAATTCAGAGGCAAGGTAAGCTTCACCTGTTGCTACCAGTGCAGTCACATGAGGACCCAGGCTGAGAGCCCCACTCCACGCTTATGGGTTTAATGCTCTGTGGTAATTGTCTTGAAATTCTTAATGATTTTATTTTCGAATTTGTGTTTTGTATCTTAAATATGGTATGAAATTGGAGCATGAAGGTAGAGACTAAGAACTTCAGTTCATGTGTAGTACCAACTATCGTTGACTCCCTGTCGAGGCTTCTTACCTGCTTCCCCCTTCCAGTTTCTTTTCCATGACCATTCCTGCCCTCCTTCTAGAGTAATGACCAGAAAGTTTGGGGGGCATGAGGGATGGACACATTATGCTGTTACCTTCTGGCTTGCAATAGGGATCTGCTCTCCAGGAATGGTTGGGGTCATAGGTAAAATCGATGGCATCTCTGGGCAGGATGAAACAGTGGACAAACTATCCTAGACTGATAGGGTCATGGTACAGTTGATGGCAACTTTACTATGTCCTCCCACCAGCCCACAATCTAAGTATAGATAGCATCAGGCAGAGAGGTTATGATGCCTTCAGGTCACCTGTCCACCATGTGTGGGGACAATAGGCTGCTAGCACAGGAGTGTTAATTTCTCTCCGCACCGCTGGAGTCCTGGATTTTCATTTTGCACTGGGCTCACAAATTATGTAGTTAGAACTCTCTAGAAGCCAAGCATATTACAGAAGCGTATTCATTTAAAAAATAGTTTCTAAGTCAATGCGTGTAGGTTAATGACATGCATAAGTTTGATTATATACACAAATGCTATAGATATGCATGTGTGTTTGGATTTAAAGAAACATATTTTTATATGGGTAAGTTTTGGAAAGGCAAATGAGAAATTTTATTTTTTTATTTCATTTATTTATTTTGCTAATGAGAAGTTTTAATATACAAAAACAATATTAATGCATTCTGTAAGAAAAAAAGTAGTTAAGCACCAGATATGTGTAACTTATTCATGGTTGAGTTTGACATAATAGTAAATGTATAAATATGTATTTTAACCAGTCTTTTAGCCAAATGCTCTAAAAAATTTTGTGGTACTTTCATATTGCAATCCTAGGCTGTTTGTCTCTGTACTTCATGCACTCAATGATGTTATTCCACGGTAAGACAGTATCAGGTTAATTGCACCAATGGCTTTTGCTATTTCAAGTATCTAGAAGGTTATTCTGGAACATAAAGTGAATAGCTGTCTCCCAGGTGGTGGGGCTAATATGATAAACTCTGCCTTCTTGAATCTGTTTCAAAAAAATTAATAACAAAATTTAACCTTTAGTTCACATTGCTACAGATTCTTTTTGCTTCTAGGGGCCCCGGAGTACTCTCTCTCTCTATTGCTCCCACCCTCATCCATAAGGCTTAAGAGCCCTTGGATGTCTCCTATGAATGCAAATAAACCAGAATTTGTCTGAATAGGATGCATTCCAGTAACTTCCTGTGAAATACTAACTGATTAAATTTCAAGTGCCCAACCACTTTTTTGGTCCATTACCCCTTGGGACTAATTCATGGAAATTAAATGATACATTAACTTATAGGTCAAAGTCAAATGTACCTCCCCAGGCAGGAATTTTTGCTCAAATTTGCCATTCTGCTTGAAATAAACCTCTTACACTTCATCAGTCTGAGTTCAGCTTCCAGACTCTGTGGGATTCAACAACATATCCTCTAAGGTAATAGATTCTCCCAGGCAGAGAACCATGTGCTGACATTTCCCCAGGAAATACTTGCCCGTGAGTGCTATCTGTTGTAAACAGTGATCTTCCTAGCAATCCCAAAACTATAAGGATTTTCTTCAAATCAGGTTCAGGTTAACTAGGTTTGGGGTATTTTAGTTTATGTGGAGATTGCCTCTCATAATTTTACAATGATGATGTTTCCCAAAGATATTATCTACAGCTATGGAGATGTGAAATAAGAAAGCAAACATAGGTTAGCCAAGGGTCTCAGAATATTTACTATGAAAATAAATAATCTTTTTACTTAAGGGTGATTAAGAAAGATCTTGGGGATATATTCTAATCTACAAACACATTTAAAATCATTGAAGAGATACTTGAGTACCCGTGAGAGTAAACAAATGCCAATATTATATGATATGTTGATATCAACTTATAACTCTGAGCCCTATTCTCTTCCTTGTAGATAACTGGATTTTCCTAAATAGTATTTCTTTGCTTTAAGTTCTTAGACAAATATGGCTGTTTTACACTGATTTAGGACATGATTCTCACAGATATTCTTCAGATAAAGATTTGATAATTCCATTTTCTGATGATTCATTCATTCTGGAAGATTAGACTTTTCTAGGGCTTTTTTTTTTTTAATTTTTTTTAAGGTTGGTGGGGTTTACAACCTTGTTTCAATGTTCAGTGTCTAACTTCTTCCACACTGGTTAAATCGTCTTGTATTTTTCAACACTTATCTTTCTTAAAATTCACTCCAAACCTTCAATTTGCCGATTCTCTACACTCTACACTTCATTCACACAGATGAATCTAGTAAGCAGTGTAATTTGAATAGATTTTTCCAGAGGAAAGGTAGTGAGTTATATCATATACCTTTGAATCCTTTCAGGACAGCTGTGAGTTCAACTTCAGCTGGGGTGAATTTTTCTAGATTCAGGGTAAGAGCATCCTACTTAATGGACATTCACTTTTGTCTGAGAACCACCTCCAACCATCCATGAGACATGGCCAGCATATTACAGACAGCATGAAAGTGAGAAGACAATTATTTGTCAATAAATGCTTCAGTTTCCTTTTCTTCCTATGGATAATCCTAAAGGGCCTTATATCTAGGTGCAATTAAGTTTGTAAACATGTGATACTTAAACTCATAGGACTTACTCCTATGAGTTACATCCATAAGTATACTTACATCCATAAGTACACTAAGGTCACAACTCTTGCTTCTGGTTATTGCCAACAGAGAGAGGAGACATTAACCCTGGCTTGATTTCTGTATGGGGTCAGCTCAATGTCTTGAATGATCTGTTTATGGATTGATGCCATTCTAGCCTCCAACAGGAAAAGAGAAGATTTAAACATTAATGTTGAGGGAAAATACTCCTCATGGCTAAAATGGTGAACAGTTTGTAGTGGTTGTTGCCTTTATATGGATCAGGAAATGATTTGAGATGATCATATGCATGGACTTCTGGTATGTAACAAATAACTTGGCTATTTGGTCAAGGGTTTGGAAAGAGCAATATTAGTGAAGGTCTCAGATGAACAGAAGAGGCATGTGGCTGGACATGAACTGTAGGCATAAAGGGAGTAATTATTAGGTCTTAAATCAACGTCTGCTGGAGAACAATGAAGAATAGGAACTCAACCACTAAGTTGTCATCCTGTCCAGAAGATGTCAACCAGTATCTTTGGCCACCCTTGTGCTTACAGATGAGTTAAAAAATGGAGTAGCCATGAGAAGATATATGAAGCCTGTAGCAAAACTACTTTGTTCATTACCTTATCAAAGCTAATTTGTTCATTATTACAACTATCCCTTGAAGAACCCAAATAGGCACTGAGTGGCAGTTTGATCCTTTTGGAACTCTTTGAATCTAGATTTGTACAGATTGGATTTCATATATATCCCATATGTGTGAATTTGTTTTCCTCTGTGATTTTTCTGACTTTACCCCTATGCTGTATAACATTGTCTCCTTATGCCCATGGCATTCACTGGAAGTTAACCTAAGAGAACATCAGAAAGGCCTATAGAAAGCTCAGCTAGGGTGCCATCACACCTTTAGAGTTGAGATAATGCTTCCAGAAAGTGTTGAACGCACTGAACCAATGTTCTATATATGCTGCTGTGAGTCTTAAAAGTAAGAATGCATGGCACTGGGGATAAAGACATAGAAGTCAGAGTAGCCACTTTCAACACCCTTCCTGTGAGTGCCCTGTAGGAAAATTTTTGCTTTTTCTTCTCACAGTCGTAATCTTTGCTGGATTAGTCTTCAGGGGAGGGAATGTACATAGGGTATCAGAAAATTTTCCACTAAGTCTGAAGCTACAACTATCTAGTTAATTTCATCTTATGATAATGGAAGAGCAGGTAAAAAATGATAACAATTAATTAATTAAAGACAGTATACTAATGCGGAAAATTAACCTTGATTACTATGAGGACTCAGAGCTGTTGCTGCATAATGGGATATCAGAGAAGTTTATTTGTAAGACTTTGGCATTTCCAGGTGACTCCAGGGCTTCCCATCACTGTGAAAATAAAATTCTTTAACTGTGGCTTGATGTGAACAAGGTAACCAAGGATCTGACTACTCGTGGATAAAGGTCTGTTTCTCCTCACCGGAGAACCTAGACCAGTTGATATTATAAATTTGAAGGAGGGAGATGATAGATATCAATTTTGGCCTTGGGACTCTTTGCTGCAGTAGAGTAATAAATAATTTTAATAAATTTCCCATGATTAAAAAAAAGAGAGAGAGAGAGAAACAATGCACTGCCACTTCAGAAAGTAAGTATCAATGTAGACATAATGCAGAACGCAAACAGATATGAACAGGGCAAGGGGTGGACTATATTGCAAACGTTTGGTTTTCTTCTTGCCCTTTGGTCTGCCTAAGTCCCTCATCTGCAGGTACTGAGAAGCATTCAAATACTCATCTTCATCAGAGATCATGGTGGGGTAATGGCTCCCTGACCATCTGCAGCAATCTCAATAATGTCTCTGCAATAACTTGTTCTCTTTTCTGCTTCACTCTCTTGCTTCCTGGGAGAACTTCTCAAATAACCCAGCTGCCTCAAAATTCATTTCTGAGATTGATGTTTCAGGCCACACTAATAATGACTCAAATAGGTGGCTTTAATTTATTTTTAACAGGGTACATTATGAAAATAATCCTTGTTTCTATTTTTAATGCATCATCCCTCATCTATGAAAATGATGCTATTTTTAAAAATGGGCTTCATGTCCAGTTTAATATAATTTCCTTTCATTGTAATAAACATAATTTTTTTGAAATTAGATGCTATATAATACATAGTTTTAAATAAATAAATAAAAATAAATAAAAAATTATGTTGGTCCTAGAACATATTTGTTTTAAAGTATATATAGTTATGTATGTATCTGTTTCTCCTTCCCAATTTTAAATTCCTTGAGGTTAGGGGCATAGATCATTTATCCTTTTTTCTATTAAATTGCCAGACAATGCAATTTTCTTGATGTCAAATTCAGTTCAGGTACCCTACATTTTAAAACAACTTTGACAAAAGTGAAGCGACTTCAACTTGCTGAAAATCCTTCCTAAAATCTAAAATAGTATGGTTAAAAAATATTTATGTTAAATACTCAAATCAGTGGTAAAATGAAGCAATATTATATGCCCCAATTAAAAAATAAGCCAGACAAGAAATCTGAAAAAAAGAAATAGATATATTTTAAAACATTCATAGAATGAAAAATTTCCTGTAGAACATGATGCAATTCTAGAATACCAATAGTTCTAGAGAAGTTATTACTGACAAAATGCAACAAAACACTTAAACTTAATGCCTGTTGAAACTAAATCTACATTCTCAGCTGTTGGCCTTAACATAATTAGACTGAAGGAATGCAATTAAACTTATCTATTAAACTACTTTTCTCATCCCGTAATCATGTTAGTTCCTAGAGAAAAGCAATAGCCTGGACTCTAATCACTTAGATGAAGCAAATCTAACATACTTTGTTTAACCATCTTAAGCTGAGCTGAAATGAAGCTATGAAACAAACAAACAAACAAACAAACAAAAAACAAGACAGCACAGAATGGGAGTTGTGATTTTTCATATAAAGGGGGAAAACAGAGAGGCATTTGTCATTTGGGTTGGTATATTTACAGAAACATGTATTTGGACTGTAATAGCTTAGGAAAGGTACAGAAAGTAAAACAGTGTCTTTGAAAGACAGTGTAGAACACAGAGAATGCTAAAGAAGGAGAAAAAATATGTAGAGTGCAGGGGACAATTTGAATATAGAAAAGTTTTTTTTATAATAAATAATGATGGAAAAATATTTGAAATATTATCATAAGGAAAGTTTTACAGATGTTGAAAAATTAGACTGAGGTATATATTTCTTAACATAATAGTATTAGTAAACGTGTGTTGGTTCTCTTGAATGTTGAGATTGGAAAAAATCAAAGATAACTACTAGTTTCCAGTTGTGATACTGGAAGAACATGGACATCATGGACAAAAATTAACAGTTGTAGAGAGTAATTCAGACATGCACAGTTAAGAATCGCATCCAAAGAATGTGCTGTAATTGGATGTTGTAAATAAACAATGAATCTTGGAACGTTGCATTGAAAACTAATGATGTATTTCATGGTGACTAACATAATTCAAAAAAAAAAAAAAAAGAAAAGAAAAGAAAAGAAGATGGCAGAAAGAAAGAAAGAAAAGAAAGAGCCGTAAACTCATAGATTATAAAAGTGAATCAAAAATGAAAGGAAAGGCTGGGGACATTGGTTATGTTAATATAGAGGTGATAGTTGAATACACTGAAATGGAAGACTTTATTAATGAAGTGAATAACAATGTAAGATCAAAAATCAAAAGCTCCAGCAGCATACCTAGTTAGAAAAAGAAGAAATAACAAAGATACAAGAGAGATAGAGTGAAAAATAATAGTACAGAATATATTTAGAACCAAACTTAACAAGTGAACAAAATAAAATTAGATTCATACCTGACATCAAAAACACACAAAATTATGTTATGTTATGTTGTGTTATGTTATGTTATGTTATGATGCTGTTTTATGTTATGTCATGTTATATATAGCACTTAAGGAATAAACCAAAATGTATTGTACTGATATCTCCAGGGAAGGTCAAACAGGGTAAACAGTACAGAAATGCAAGATAGACTATTCAGGTTTATGTTATTTTAGGATAGATTTCTAGATAAGGCATTATCAGGACAAATATATACATAGTATATTGAATATTTAAATAATACACAACCCCTCCAAGAAAAAGACCTCTTCTATTTTGCATGTCTACAAACAATATATCGAACTGGATTCCCCCCATAGCTTCAAATCATCAACTCATTCAATATTACTCTGTTGAATGTAGTGACATAACTATGTATTTGAGATCTCATGCAGGTAATTGTTTTTGGTAATAAATAATTACACTTTATTAAGGTAATAAACCAGCATTAAACAATAAAGTCTATACAACTTATAGTTCTACTTAAGCACTGACTGGTACAGCTAACATGAGATAACTGAAAAGTTCGTACGGTTTAATTAATTAGTTAACTTAAATTTTGTTTTATTTTTTCATTGGGTGAGTCTGGTGGTGGGTATTAAGGAGGGCATGTATTGCATGGAGCACTGGGTGTGGTGCATAAACAATGAATCTTGGAACATGCACATAATTTTTAACACTTACTTATTTCATATGGCTAAATTAGCTCCAGTAATCATGAAATGAATGATACTAAAGAAAAAATGCAGATGGTGAAGATTTTATTTTATTGAGCTTATTATTATATATAATAATAAAATTTACAATAAATAACAGAATACAAGGAAACATCATAGCACAAAAATTTAAAAATAATACTTTCATTCATATATGTATTTTTAAATGGGAAAACAATAATACTTATATTTTAGTCTGTCACTGTGATGAATGATATATTTATCATTTCTGTTAAGTTTTCTGCAATGTGTCAATGATTGTCAAAATTGATCTTTTATGTTCTTATTCTGTATACAATATAGACAAATTTGTCAATATTTCCTCCTTCCTAGTTGATTGAATATTAACAAAAATATCTTATTTTCTGTGAAGGAACCATAAGCAAAATTTGACGAAAGTACTAAACAAAGATACATTTATAAAGGGTTAATGCATATTAGGTATATTATCATATGTATTATTGCACTTCATGTAGTATGTATAAATTACTCACATGGGCTGAAGCCATGAATTAAATGAACTTGAATGATTTGGAAGACTTAATGATGGATCTTGAGCAATAATTTCTGCCCAGGCTCTGTTTTTGTGGAATTGGCAGTATAAAAACGAGGTCTCTCTCTCTCCCTCTCTTTTTTTCTTAGTTTTATTGAGGAAAAATTGACGTACTTCACTGTATACTTCACAACATCATCATGGGATGATTTTTACATATTGTGAAACAATGACTACAAGACTACAATAGGTTCCCTAATATACATCATCACTTATAAAGAGAAAAGAAAGAATAAAATAAAATAAAAAATTCCTTGTGATGAGAACTCAGGATTTACATCCTAACAACTTTCCTACATAGTGTGCAGCATTGTTAACTGTAGGATTATGTTGTCCCTAGTGTTTATTTGTATCTTTTGACTACCTTCTTCTAATTCATATAGCATTTGTCTTTTTCTGACTTATTTCACTTAGCATAATGCCTTTAGGTTTCATGCATGTTGTCGAAAATGGTAGGATTTCCTCATTTTTTAGGTTTGAATAATATTATATTCAACTTTTTTATCCATTCATCCATTAATGGACACTTGGGCTATTTCCATGTCTTGGCTACTGTAAATAATGCTAGTAGGAACATGAGGTTACAGATATCTTTTTGAGTTAGTACTTTTGTTTGCTTTAGATATATTCCCAGAAGTGGAACCAATGGATCATATAGCAGGTATAGTTTGAATTTGTTGAGGATCATACTGTTTTCCATAATGGCCATACTAATTTGTAATCCCACCAGCAGTGCACAGAGGCTCTCTTTTCTCTACATCCCCATCAGCATTTGTTATCTCTTGTCTTTTTGATGTGGTCATCCTAACAGGCATAAGTTGATATCTTATTGTGGATTTAATTTGCATTTCCTGAATTACTGGTGCTGTTGAACATCTTTTAATGTGCCTGTTGTCTTTCCCTATACCTTCTTTGGAAAAAAAAAAAAAAAAGTCTGTTCAGTTCTTTGGCCATTTTAAAATTGGGTCATTTATTTATTGCTATTAAATTGTATGAGTTCTTTGTATATTTTAGATATTAATCCTTATGGGATAAGATAAGATGAGATAATCCTTATCAGATGAGATAAGCAACAATTTCCACCCCAATTTTGTAGACTGCCTTTCCATTTTGTTAATGTTCTTTTGATGATCAGAGCTTTTTAGTTTAATATCGTCCCAGTTATTTATTTTTTAATTTGTTATTGGTGTGTCAGAAATCACATCCAAAAAATTACCAAGACTCATGTCAAGGAGATTTACTGCTCTATTTTCTTCTGTATATTTACTGCTATATTTTCTTCTGTGTATTTTCATAAAACTTTAGGAGTTTTATGGTTTCAGATTTTACATTTAAGCCTTTAATCCATTTTGAGTTAATTTTTGTGACTGGTATAAAATAAGGACCCAGTGTCATTCTTTTACATACGATTGTTCAATGATCCCAACATTTAAAAAAGACTCTTCTCCATTGAGTATTATTGTTTTTCTTGTCAAATATTAGTTGGCCCTATGTGCTTGGGATTATTTTTGCACTTTAACATTCCATCCGTCTATTTGTCTGTTTTTATGACAGTACCATGCTATTTGAATTACTGTAGCCTTATAGTATAGATTGAAATCAGGAAGTGTGATGTCTCCTGCTTTGTTCTTCTTTTATAGAATTTCTTAGGCTATTTAGAGTATTTTGTGGCTTCAAGTTAATTTTGGAACTATTTTTTTCTATTTCTATAAAAAATGCCACAGAACTTTTTACAGGAATTGCAGTGAATCTATAAATGGCTTTCTGTAATATTGATGATATTGATATTTTAACAATATTAATTTTTCCAATTCAGACACATGGGATACCTTTCCATTCTTTTATGTCTTCTTCTATTTCTTGTGTCAGTTTCTTGTACTTTTCAGAGTAGAGATCTTTTACCTCATTGGTTAAATTTATTCCTATGTATTTTATTCTTTTTGATGTTATTATAAATGGGACTGATGCATTTTTTTCTTTTTCAAAAATTCATTATTAGTGTAAGGAAATGCTACTGACTTTTGTACATTAATTTTGTATCCTACAACTTTACTGAATTCCTAAGATCTAAGTTTTTGGTTGGATTTTTAGGATTTTCCATATATAAAATCATGCCACCTGCAAATAGAGACAATTTTACTTTTTCATTTCAGTACTGTTACCTTCCTTCCCTCCCCCCAGCTCCCCATTGCTCTTATTGAACATAGGAGTGGTGAGAATGGTCACCATGTAATATTCCTGAATTTAGAGGAAGAGCTTTCAATCTTTTACCATTTAGTATAATGTTAGACATGATCTTGTCATGTATGGACTTTGCTACGTTGAGATTCTATATCTAATTTGTTAAATTTTTATAACAGGGGTGCCTATGTGGCTCAGTGGGTTAAAGCCTCTGCCTTTGGTTCAGGTCATGATCTCAGAGTCTTGGCATGGAGCCCTGCATGGGGCTCTCTGCTCAGCAGGGAGCCTGCTCCCTCCCCCACCTCTGCCTGCCTCTCTGCCTGCTTGTGATCTCTGTCTGTCAAATAAATAAATAAAATCTTTGAAAAAAAATTTTTTATAACAAATAGGTATTGGATTTTGTCAAATGCATCTTCAGCATCTACTGAAATTCTTGTACGATTCTTTTCTTTCATTCTATCATGATATATCACATTGATTGATTTTAATATGTTGAACCATTATTGTGTCCTTGGATAAATCTCAAATGATGTGGTGAATGATCCTATTAATGTGCTGTTGCAGTCAGTTTGCTAGTATTTTTTTTTAAGATTTTATTTATTTATTTGACAGAGAGAGAGAGAGAGATCACAAGTAGGCAGAGAGGCAGGCAGAGAGAGAGAGAGGGAGAAGCAGGCTCCCTGCTGAGCAGAGAGCCTGATGCAGGGCTGATCCGAGGACCCCAAGATCATCACTTGAGCTGAAGGCAGAGGCTTAACCCATTGGGCCACCCAGATGCCCCAATTTGCTAGTATTTTATAGAAAACTTTTGCATTATCAGGGACATTAGCCTGTAGTTTTCATTTCTAGGATTTTTTCTCCCACTTTTGGTGTTAGTACAATGCTGGTCTTATAAAATGAGTTTGAGAGTGTCCCTTCCTCTTCAGTTTTTTTGAAAGAGTTTTAAAAGGATTTGTGTTATTTAAATGTTTACATGCTATAAAATTCATCAGTGCAATGATCTGGTCATGGGCTTTTCTTTTGTTGGGACGTGTGTGATTACTGATTATATCTACTTATTATTCAGATTTTGTATTTCTTCTTGATTCAGTCTTTGTCAGTTGTATGTTTCTAAAAATGGTTCCATTTTTTCTAGATTGTTCTGCTTGTTTGTGTATAGTTGTCATACCGACCTCTTTTGATTTTCTGTATTTCTCTATATTGTAGTGTTTTCTTTTTCATTTACAATTTTGTTGACTGGGGTCCTTTCCCTTTTTTCTTTGCTTAGTCCACCCAAGCGTTTGTTAATTGTGCTTATCTTTTCAAAGAGCCAAATCTTAGTTTGGTTAATCTTTTTTACTGTGTTTTTCTATTTTCTATTTAATTTATTTTTGCTCTAATTTTTTTAAAAAGATTTTATTTATTTATTTGACAGAGAAAGAAATCACAAGTAGGCAGAGAGGCAGCCAGGGGCGGGGGGGAAGCAGGCTCCCCGCTGGGGATTGCAGGGCTCAATCCCAGGTCCCCAGGGTTCATGACCTGAGTGGAAGGGAGAGGCTTTAACTCACTGAGACACCCAAGCGCCCCTGCTCTAATTTTTATTAGTTGTGATATGTTGTGTTTCCTTTTTGGTTTGTTTCCAGAAATGTGTGGGTTTTGTTTGTTTTTAGTTTTGTTTTTGTCTTTAATTCTTTAGTTTCTTTTTTGAGCCATTGGTTGTTCAGGAGAGTGTTGTTTAATTTCCATGTGTTTGTGAATTTTCCAGTTATCCTCCTGTTATTGATTTTTAGTTTTATGTCAGTGAAGACATTTGGTATGATTTCAATCTTCTGAAATTTCCTAAGACATGTTTAGTGGACTAACATATGGTCTATCATAGAAAATGTCCCAGGTGCTTTGGAAAATAATGCGTATTCTGCTGTTGTTGGATAGAATATTCTGTATATGCTATTAGGTACATTTGGTCTATAAGGGTGCTCAAATCTGCTATTTGTTTATTGATTGTCTGTCTGGATGCTGTATTCACTGTTGAGAGTGAGGTGTCAAAGTCCCCAATTATTATTACGCTCCTGTTTATTTCATCTTTCAGTTTTGTTCGTTTTGGTTTATATATTCACATTTTCCAATGTTGGATGCATGAATATTTACAAATGTTATATCCTTTTATGGATTGAACCACTAATCACTATAGAATGACATTTTTTTTATAGGTTAAACTCTATTTTGTCTGATATAGGATAGCTACCCCTACTTTCTGTTCCTATTATTATCATATCAAGTGACTTTTTCCATCCTGCTCTCTCAGTTTGTGTTTGTCTTTAAAGTTAAAATAAGTGTCTTATAGGCAGATTATTATTATATCTTTTAAAATTTTTTTAAAATTTAATCTATTCAACCATTCTATGGCTTTCAATTGGAGAGTTCAATTTATGCATAATGTAATTATTATTAAATAATGACTTATTATTACTATTTTGTTAATTGTTTTATAGCTGTTAGAGGATGCATTGTTTCTTGTTTCTAATCCTGCTGTCTTTTTTGTGTGTTTTAATGACTTTTGGTCATCAGTATGCTTTGACTTTTTTTTCAGATTCCTTTGTATAATTGCTACTTACAGTGAGACTTAAAAAAAAAAAGTCTTAAAATTATAAACCCTTTTCAAGATAATAACAACTTAACTACTTAACTTACTGAATTCCTAAACTCTACACTTTTAGTACTCCTCCCCCTTACATTTTAGGTTATTGCTGTTAAATTTGACATACATATATATGTATATATATACATATATATGTATATTATTTAAGACTGTGTAATAACTGACCGTTGCAATTATGATTATTTGTATTACATTATATATACATACTTTTTAATTTTTCAGCTAGATTTTTAAGTGTATTATGCACCATTACCAAATTATAGAATCTAATTTTGATTATATATTTAATATTACTAGTGAGCTTTCAGCTCTCTTTTTATATTTTTATGATGTTACTTGGCATCTTCTTACTCCCACTCAAAGAACTCCCTTTAGCATTTTTTGTAAGGCAGGTCTAGTTGTAACAAACATCTTCAGCTTTTGTTTGAGAAAATATTTATTCTGCCTTTGTTTCTGGTGAAAACTTTGCCAGGTATAGTATTCTTTGTTAACAGTTATTTTTTTCTTTCAATAATTTATATATGGCACTCCATTCTCTCCTATATTGAAATGTTTCTATAGAGTAATTTGCCAATAACTTATGAGAGTTCCCTTATATGTAACTTCTCTCTTTCTTCTCACTATGCTTAAAATTCTTTGCTTTTGATTTTTGACAATTTACTTATGATATGTCTTGTAGTCTTATTTAGATTCATGTGTTTGGGATCATTGGGTCTCATAGATCTGGATGTTCATTAGTCTCCCCAGATTCAGCAAGTTTTCAAAAGTTATTGTTTTAAATATACTTTCTGTCCTTTTGTCTTTCTCTTCTCTTGGAATTCCCAGAATACAAATATTGCTTATTTTCCTTGTGACCTATAAGTCCCTTAGGCTTTTTATTTTGCTTTTTTTAATCACACCCCACCCCCCTCGCCAACCATCTCTTGCTTTTTTGACCAAGTACTTTCTAATGTTCTGTCCTCTAGTTCACTGATTCTTCTACATTGCCAAGTCAGCTCTTTAAATTCTCTATTGAATTCTTCTGTTCAGTTATTGTATATGTCAGCCATAAGTTTCCTGTTTGCTTTTAACTGATGGTTGCTAATTCCTTATCAAGCTTCTTGTTCTGTTCATGCATTGTTTTCTTAATTTTCTTTAGTTGTCTATGTGTTCTTGTAGTTGACTAAACTTCTTTAAGATTATTCTAAAGCTTCTTTTAATAGTTCATCGATCTTTATTTCTTTATGATTTATTATTACAACTTTACTAATTTCTTTTGGTAGAGTCATATTTACATGTTTATTTGTTTGTGATCCTTGATTTGTTACATTGGTATCTACACTTTTGAGTAATTAGTTTCCTCCTCAGACTTTACAGGTTTGTTTTGGCCTTAACATCTTCACCAGTCAGCTCAGTTTGGGTTTCAGGGCATAGCTGCTAGTAAGCCTTGGGAAGGTGGGGCCTGCTATCATGCCTATTTTAGAGTGAGGCAACTGTTTGAACTCTGAGGTCAAGGATGTGGTGGGTATGCCACTGGCTGAGAACAGTTGAATGTTATTTCTGGGTTGGTTTCCTGCTCAAGTGAGGCTGTAGGATGGTATCCAGTTTCCTGGATTCTCAACCAGGCTTATTAATGATTGGGACTGGGTACTATATTCTGTAGAAGATAAGAGTTATGAATTAGCTTCCCTGTTCTGGCAGGGCAGCTAGACAGGACCTTGTAGAGGTCACTGTTTTGTGACCCAAATCTGGCAAGAGTGAGCACTCAATTCCCTGGTCATCCTAATTGTTTTACTCTGCAGCTGGGGAAAGCTGTAGGCTACTTACTCTACTAAAGTGCCACTGGAATCAGGGCTGTTGGATGGACTATGCAGCTTCATATGTGCTCTGGTTAGCTTCCCTGGTTCAGCAGGCTGGAGTCTGTATTCAGCAATGAGTGAACTAAGAATTAGTGTCCCTGCCCAGATACAGAGGAGAAATAGCTCTAAAGTCAGTAACACGTTTGTTTGTTTTAACCCAAGCTGATCTGTGCCCCCAAGTGCCCTGATTAAATAGGTCCAATGGCTTTGCTCTGCAAAATGTCAGCACTGACTGCCTTCCTCTTGACTTGAGTGCAGCTAGGTTGCACAACTTCTAGATACTCTTGCCATGCCTTCTGGTCAGATGGTTCCAGCAGCCACAGTGGGTGGGGTTATGTGTCAGTCTCTTACCTGCGCAGGAAGGGGAGGGGTTGTTCCAGGTAACTGCCAATTTCCCAAATAAGATTTCCTATTGGGGGAGGCCAAGAGCAGCTCTATCTTTGGTTATCAATTAATTTCTCTTTGTGTAAGTAACTGGGGAACTTTCCATGCACAGTCCTGGTGCTCTGAGGGTGTCCTGGTCTCCCTGCATACCAGTTAACTCAACTGCTTTGAGCTGAATAGCTTTAAGGCATTCCCACCAGGGCCTCTGGTCAGATAAGGTTGGGAGACATTCTCTACAGTAGGTGGGGTTATGACTTACTTCTTTGCCTGGGTGTGAGCAAACTGGGATCTAGGAAAAGCAAAACTACTTGTTTCGAGGATCTAATTGAGGCAGATCTGCATCCTGCCAACTTCCCTTGTCAGAGTGTACCACCAGCTTGGTTTTGCAGATGAGCAAAACTGCTGGTTGGGGTTACTACTTGGGAAGAGCCAGTATGAATTTGGTCTGCAAATATGTGTTTGCTGGTCATTTTAAGCCTCTCCCACTCTGCCATCATAGTCAGAGGTCCAATGGATGAGCCCCAAAGTTATCCCTACAATACTTGTGGTACAAGATCAGAGGAGGGGCTCCCATAGTGTCCATAATTTCGGGAAGATATTGGTTTTCTCCATGGGTTCCCTTTTCCAACCAGAGGCACCACAGATTCAAGGTAGAGGAAGGTCCCATATTAACTTTTATATAAAATATAATCTTCAGTGGACAGTAAAAATGTGCCATTTTGAAGTTCTCGTAGATATTATTAAAACTCAACAATAATGACAGCTTTGTTTACAATTTAAACCATTATAGGATTTTTTAAAAGATGTTATTTATTTATTTGACCGAGAGAGAGACAGTGAGAGGGGAAACACTAGCAGGGGGAGTGGGAGAGGGAGAAGCAGGCTTCCCACTGAACAGGGAGCCTGATGCAGGGCTGAATCCCAGGACCCTGTGATCATGACTTGAGCCGAAGGCAGATGCTTAACAACTGAGCCACCCAGGCCCCCCTCACTATAGGATTTTTTGACGGAAGAATATTTTAACATTGACATCATTTAGAAATGCTGATGCTCAGTTATAATGAAAATTAAACTGTCTTTTAGCTGTATTTGTCATTATTTAATCAATTACTCACAATTTTCTTCTTTACTCTTTTCCTACAGGAGAGGATCCTGCCCATTGTTACTTGTGGTACATTGGTCCCATGGCCCAGGGCCTCTACAATCAAAAGTTAAGAGACATATTTTATAATTAATATACATATTGTCATTTGTTAAATAATGTATCTGCATCAAAAAGTCAATGTTTTTGTCCTCAGTAAATGCCCTTAAATTTTATTACTTTATTAATTCTACATACATAATTGATAACTATGTATCACACATTGCACATAAAACTTTATTCTTATACAAAAATAATGCCCCACTCAAGTATATTCTTGGATCCATTGACACCTCAGTCATATATATTTATATAATATGAAAAGTAGGATTGAGATCATTAAACCCATCATTCCCTTGCCATACCTGAATCAGCATGGAAGTAATATACCAACATGGAAAAGGCAATGTATTCACATCTGTTTATGATTGTTTCTTTAAGTCTTTGGCTGAACTTCACCTTATTGGAGGGAGAATGCATCTAATCTAGGGTTGGAGAATGTCTCATCTGTGGTGATTGACATACTTTGTCTTAGGAGGCCTTCCTTCATGGCTTATCCATTGTTACCTAGAGGCTAATCAGGATGCAAACCATATTTGTAGCATGAAATGAAGCAAATTACCAGCCTTTTTGGGCACTGGGAATGAACCATTTCAAGCTCAAGAAGGATAGTTTGCTGGATGGTCTGATTTTCTGCTCCACTAGTGAACTATAAAGACAACTGATATAGGGAGAAAAGGGACTTCCTGTAGGCCACCACGTTCAATGATTGTATTGTACAGACAGCCCTTGAAGCCAGGAGTGGGAGACTCTTGTGAATAGCCTAAACATCGGAAGAAAGCAGGCAGTAAGAAAAAAAGAAAGCAGAGCTTTCTACAAAGGGTACAAAGGACAACAAACTAGGAAACTCTCAGAAATAGCTGTGGGTCTATCAGATGAGGCTAAGTTCTGGGGAAGCATAAACTAGTTTTATATTTATACCCACTAATAATTTTGTATTTTCATCTAAAACAGAATGTGTTTTTCTTTCAAATTTAGATGAAGGTAAGCCAGCTGCACATGGATTATAATTAATTATGGTATTTCTTCACTTCACAAATAGGGAGCTGGGGTAATCATGACTTCATTTTTAATGATTTTTCTGATCATTTTGCTTTAAAAATATGGGAATTTCTTAATTTTACTTATTCCCATGTTACCAGCTTACTTCAGTCTCCAATCATGACATATCTGGAAAATCACAAAGCTTGCCCCTCTGTCTACCTCACCCAAATAACCAACATTTTCAAATCACACCTCCCTTCAAGTATGGTAGAGATTTCTTTTAAGTTTGTTCCCACAATGTCACACAATGTCAAACACAAGGCAGGGAGTTTCAGACACCTGCTTTTCTTAAAAAAAATATTTACTACATTCCTCCAGTTTCATCTCATCTCATCAATTACAAAGTCTTTATATGTTAGAAGTGGAAAGGGAGTAAAGTATGAATTATTGTAAAAAAAAACACACACACTAGACACATCAAGTGTTTTGAGGTTCAAAAACACATAGAGCCAAGAGTATAGAGTTAAGAAAATTAAGTAAAGAAAAAATAGCAGTGCACCTTGATAATGCTATGGTTTGCAATTTGTATTCTCTCAGAAGATGATTTTGAGATGATTAACATCAAGAAGTTTATTCAGGAATATTTTTAGAATTAACACCTGCGAAAGGGAATTACGAATAAAATGGATCTATGAATCTGCTCTTAGTAAATAAGCAGTTGTAAACAATATTCCTGAGTTGGAGCAAAGGGGCTAGGACCTTGTTTCTCACAGAGTTTAGTCATTAGATGTGGGCCATCTTATAAGAGGGCATAGCTTTGGGCCAGGCCTAATATCCCAGCTGGGGCAAACCTGCAGGGGGCTGGCAGCTGAGGGCTTTCTGCTAAAAGTGTTTCCAATAACTGGGGGGATTCATCTTTCATTCCTGTAGGAATATCTGGTGGGCATAGCTCAGCATTCACTGTGCCATGATGCATTTAGTTGGTCAAGTGGAAAATAAGGAAGAATCATGTTCCTGTCATTTGGGGAAATGTCCATAATTGAGGAGAGACTTTAATATACTTGGAAATTTCTTTTTTTTTTATTTTTTTTATTTTTATTTATTTATTTTTTTATTTTTTAAAGATTTTATTTATTTATTTGACAGAGAGAGATGACAAGCAGGCAGAGAGGCAGGCACAGAGAGAGGAGGAGGCAGGCTCCCTGCTGAGAAGAGAGCCCGATGCGGGGCTTGATCCCAGGACCCTGAGATCATGACCTGAGCCGAAGGCAGCGGCTTAACCCACTGAGCCACCCAGGCGCCCCTATACTTGGAAATTTCGAGGTGTTCATGTGGCACGAGCACAGTAGTGGGAAATAGTTGATGAGATTGAAGAAACTATAGATGTTGATAGGACTATAGAAAACAGAATGCATATTCCACTAAAAAAAAAGTTATTTTTAATGTCAATAATGAGAAGTGACTGATAAGTGAAGCTGAGATTAGA
Organism: Mustela nigripes; assembly: GCF_022355385.1. Taxonomy (NCBI): domain Eukaryota; kingdom Metazoa; phylum Chordata; class Mammalia; order Carnivora; family Mustelidae; genus Mustela; species Mustela nigripes. The sequence goes on along the minus strand of NC_081560.1, from coordinate 99,515,951 downwards.
ATAGTGTCATTTACATTTGAAGGTATATCTTGATTTTTTTATGAGTTTTTAATACTTTTGAGTCTTCATTGCAAATTATGAAAGCAATAAAGTGTCTTCTTGGCCGTGTTTCTATATCACACTGGTGCACACTAGTTATTCTTTGGAAAAGAATAAATAAATGAGACTGTTCTCATTTAGTGATGGGTTTGGTTTGAACATGTTTGGTACCATGAGAACAATATCACAAGGATCAATAGTATACACTTTAAATTGCATGCTATGGGGTTAGTCAAAATAAACACAGAACTTCTTATCTGTGTTTTAAGTAGAAAGAGCATTAGGCAAATTTCAGCATTTTAGAAAAGCTCCCAAGAGTTCAATGTTCTACATCCATTACAATAGTATGTGATCCTTTGTCACTGCTATTTAGAAAATGTCTTTTATGTATATTACCTAACATGGTTATTATGTTAGAACACATATTCCTAGCACCTTTAGTCTAATTTATTACTAGAGACAACTAAGGTGAAAACAAACAAACAAATAACTTCTTATAGCAAATGCCACCATTGAAAAGGTCAACACAAAAATAAATAAATAAATAAATAAATAAATAAATAAATAATCTCCTCAAATGTTCAAAGTTACTCTTAGTTATTGAATAGTCCTTATCTTTGTTGAAAATTACAACTGCAAAATGTCTATCTATTCACAATGAGAACTTATGTGGATATTTAGCCTGCTTGTATAAGCATTTTCTTACAATTTTCTATAGCTAATGGTTTTTAACAATGTTTTAAAAAGTTTCCATGACTGTAATTTTAGTCTCAGAAGCCAGAGGGTGAGAAAGTAGGAAAGAAAGAAAAAACAATCCTGAAGAAATAATAGATGAATAGGTAAAAGTTTCAATTTTTTTTTGAAAAAAAAAAATCAGCCTAAAAAATCCCAGAGACAGTAAACTCTGAGTGAGAAAAAGGGGACTCCAACAGCCATATCATGGTCAAACTTTTGTAAATCAACATTGCAGGAGAATATCTGAAAATTCATCACAGAAAACAAGTGTGCATTGCATTTAAAGGAGCACTAGTTTGAATATAATTCATTTGTGTTCTATTTGGAAACAGTGAGATCAGAAGACACTGTAGCAAAATGTTTAAATAGCTGAAAGTGAGAAAAAAAAATAGCAATCGTTAATTCTTCATCCTGTCTTTAGAAAATGAAGGCAAAACAGACATTTTAGATAAAGCCAAAGTGACAGAACGCATTAGCTGTATTAAAATCTACAGTAAAAGAAATTTTTCTGACAGAAGGAAAATGACATCTGATAGGATTTGGATCTGAAGAAATGAAGACAACATGAAATGGAAAACATGCTGTAAATATAACAGGGTTTATTTTTATATTCAACTTTTAAAAATCACAGCTAACAGTTTAAAGCAAAAATCATAACACTGTGAGATGTACAACATATGTAAATATAAAACACACGATAATAATACAAAAATGGGAGATAAAAGGAATTGCACTGTTGTATGTTTCTTGTGTTTTATGTGAAGTGGTAGAGTATTAGGTTCTAAGTAAACTATGATAAGTTAAATGAAACCATTTGACTATTTAGAGCAATGCTTGAAAGTCAAACAAGTTATAACTAAAAATGAAGACTTAATTTTAATTTTAATTTTAACTGGAAGGCTAAAAATAATCAAAAATGAAAACAAATATATTGAGTTACGATTGCTGCCACAATAAATTACCATAGACTCAGTGCTTCAAATAACACAAATGCATGTTTCTGCAGGTCAGTAATCCAAAATAAGTTTTATTTTATTTTATTATTTTTTTAAGATTTTATTTATTAATTTGACAGAGAGAGAGAGAGATCAAAGTAGGCCATCAGAGAGAGAGGCAGGTTCCCTGTTGAGCAGAGACCCCATGGGGCTCGATCTCAGAACCCTAAGATCACAACTCAAGCTGAAATCAGAGACCCAACCCACTGAGACACCAGGTGCCCCAGTAGTCCAAAATAAGTTTTGAGGAGCTTTTCAAATTACAGTATTGGTAGGGGTTGTTCCTGGCAGAGTCTCTATGGGAAGAATCTGTTTCTCATTGCTTTTAGCTTCCAGAGGCTGCAGCATCTCCTGACTCTTGACATAGCACATTGCTATCTGCTTCTGTCATCGCACAGCTTTCTCCTGATTCTTCCTGCAACCACTTTAAAAGAGCTCTGTGATTACATCAGGTTTATCTTCATAATCTGTAATAATTTTCCCATGTCAATATCCTTAACTCATTCACATCTGCAAAATTCCCTTTGCTGCATAAGGTCAACTTGATAGGTCTCAAGGATTAGAAAGTGAATGTATTTGAGGCTTAATTAAACTGCCCCAACAGAAAAGTCAGAAAGAAAGGAAAAAATGACATAAAGAGATAACAAATAGTAGAGTGCTGTAAGTGAAGTCAACTATATCAGTGATTGCTAAATCTTAAACAAACAAAACAGTGCATTATAAAGAAAAGATTACCAGAATGGATAAAAAAAAAAATAACCCAACTATGTGCTACATTTAAAAACTAAACTTTAAATACAAGCATAGATAGAGTTTGGAATAAAATTTAGGAAAAAAAAATTATATACCTCACACATTGTAAGTCTAGGAACTCAGGATGACTATATTAATTATAGAAAAATAGACTTCAATATAAGAAAGTTATAGTGATAAAGAGGGACATTTCATAATGATAAACAGGTAAATTAATCTTTACAATAAGATTCTTCTATACCTAATGAAAGAATTTCAAAATGAAGCAAAACCTGATGGAATAAATGGGGAAGCAGATAAATATTCAAGCTCAATCTTTCTCTCTCAATAGTTGATAAGACAAGAAAACAAGATTTAGTTAAGATATAGAATATCTAAACGAGATAATCAATGAGTCAAACCAAACTGACATTTAACAATACACCCAGTAATTATAGAATATACATATTTATCAAGAGCACTAAAATGACAATAACTGGAGTCATAAAATGTAAATCATAGTAATTTCAAAGGGTTATAATACTGTGTCTCTGTATAAATGGAACTAAAACAGAAATGAATAAAAAATAACTAAAAAGTCCTTGAATATTTGAAAATCACACTATATGATAATTAACTCATGAGTCATGGTAAAAATCATAGTGAAAATTTTTAAAAAATCAAAAATGAATTATGAATGTTAAAGCACTGCTAAAAGCAAAATATCTACATTTAAGTACCAGTACTAGAAAAGGAGAAAAAAAATTAAAACTGATGTTTTCACTTTACCAAATGAAGGAAGAGCAAATTAAACCAAAATGATATAAAAAACAAGTACAGGGCGCCTGGGTGGCTCAGTGGGTTAAGCCACTGCCTTCGGCTCAGGTCATGATCTCAGGGTCCTGGGATCGAGTCCTGCATCAGGCTCTCTGCTCAGCAGGGAGCCTGCTTCCCTTCCTCTCTCTCTGCCTGCCTCTCTGCCTACTTTTGATCTCTCTCTGTCAAATAAATAAATAAAAATCTTAAAAAAAAAACAAAAAAACAAAAAAAAACAAGTACAAAAATTTATTTTGAAAATACTGTAGTGAATTAAAGAAGCTTGATATGAAAAGTTATATACTCTATTTGTTTAATTCTTAAATTTCAATGGTAGAAATAACTTACAGTAATAGAAATAAAGCAATAAAAAATGGCAACACCATCTACATAGTAATCCAAATCCAAATCCTTGGTTTCTCCTCTCTCCTTCTCAAACTTATAGTAAATGATTCACTGAGTCTCGTTGTTTTTAGTTTCTCAAGCTCTCTCTCTTTTATCTTTTTTTTTTTTTTTAGTCATTTCCTCTTCTGCTAGATTAGTCTAAGACATGACTATCTCTTCTCATGGTGATCACAGAAGTTTAGAGACATTGCTTTTACATTCTTCCATTCCCAAATATTAAGTAAATGACAAGTATGTGACAAGAATTAACAAGTAGATATAATCCCTTTTCTCATAAAGCTTATTGGCAAATTGTGAAAGCAAACATTATTAAATCAATTATAGAGTAAGTACTAAAATAACCAATACATATTAGGGTATGCATAAAAGTAATGTGTCAATCAGGTAAGAGGGTGACAGTGAAAATAATGCCTAAAAGAGGGACACTTATGTTGATTCTGAAAATTGAGTAGAATGTATTTAGTTAAAAATGATAAGTCAGTTGCACCTGGGTGGCTAAGTCACTTAAGTGTCGGCCTTCATATCAGGTCATGATATCAGGGTCCTAGGATTGAGCCCCTCATCAGGTTCTCTGCTCAGCAGGGAATCTGTTTCTTTCTCTCATTCTCCTTCTGTGCCTTCCCTCGTTCCCTCTCTGTCTCACAAGTAAGTTTGTTTGTTTGTTTGTTTGTTGGTTGGTTTTTTATGACAAGGCACCTTCCAAGGAAAGGAAACAACATTACCCCATACCCTGAAGTGAGAGGAAGCATAGCATTTTTTAAGGAACTGAGAAAAAAGGCAAGATCTCAAGGACCACAAGAAGTGGAGAAAGAGAGTAGAAGAACAGACCAAAGTGTTGGTATGACAAGATGAAGAACGTGCAGGTCCTTTCCATCTTTAAACTAGATTGATCTCATCAGAGGAGAGGTATCACTGCACTTTTAAACTATAACTGTGTTGTAAGATGGATGCGAGGAGAGATGGAGGATGCTATTGCAGTAGTCCTGGTAGGAAAAACTGGTACTGTCAATGGGGTTTATGAGGAGGGCCAGTTCATTTGTGGATAAGGAGTAAAATAGAAATAGAAAGGTAATAGCTCAAAAATGGGTGAAATAGAGAACAGGAAAATATTGCCTGGCTTCCAGCTGGCAGAACTGAAAAAATGACACAAGCATTAATCTACTAAAACAAATAAATTGAAGAAAAGAAAACTGTAAATCTCTATCCTTCATGACAACATTTAAAAAATATCCCTTAAAAATGTAGGAAATGGAATCTTGCAAAGTATAAACTTATATAATACTAAAACCAGTTGGGGTCCATACCAAGAATGCAAGGGACATTTAGCATTGAAAATTAATTGTTTGTAATTTACCTCATCCTTATGAAGGACAACTATGGTCAACTTACAGCTAACATCATATTTAAATGGCAAAAATAAAATACTTTCCCCGCCAGATAGGGAATAAGGCAAACACATCTGCCTTCAAAAGTTTTATTTACTACATTTACTAGCATACTAGAAGTTGTAATTACTACAACAGGGTAAGAAAAATAAATGAAATATATACTGATTGGAAAGAGACAAATTTTATATGCTTATACATCATGATCATCTGTGTAGAACAACCCAAAAAATTGGTCAAAAATCTACATCTATATAGTCTATCTATCATCTATCTATTTATCTATCATCTATCTATCTACCTAAATCTGTCTATCTAATGCTATATAATGTTAATAGATATACTTAATATTGTCATTGTCAATATGAAAATTCCTCTCAAATCAATTACAGATTCAACACAACACCAAACAAAATTCCAGCAGACTTTTTTGGTAGAAATGAATGAGTTAATTTTAAAATTTATATCAAAATGCAAATGACATAGTTAACCAAAACAATTTCAGAAAAAAAGAAAATGTTGGAAAATTTACACAGCCTGATTTCAAGGCTGACTAGAAAGTCATAAGCAAGACAGAGTAGTAATGACCAAAGATAGACATATAAACTCATGAAATAAAGCAGAAAGTTAAGACACATACATGGTTAATCAAATTTCCAATAATATGCCACATTAATTCAATTAGAAAATAATATAATTTTCATCAAATAGTGCTGGAAGAACTGGATCTTTATACAAAAAAAAATGAACCTTAATCATTACTTGATGCCATATCTAAACTATAACTCAAATAAATCACAGACTTAAACATAATAGCTAAAATCCTAACCATTCTAGAAGATAATATAGACAGAAATTTATGAAATCTGAGATATTGAAATATTTTCTAGATAAGAAGTATGATAAAGTACACTTTATCAAAATTAAACATTTCTACTCAGAGTAATTGAGATGAAAGTAACAAACTTAAAGAAACTCTTAGTAAAGTGTATTTTATGTAAGTAATTTATATTGATAGATATTTAAAAAATCATTACTCACTAAGAAGTAGGAAATTAACTCACCTTAAAAAAGCAGAGGATTTAAACACACTTCACAAAAGATGATAGAAGAGTTGCTGATAAACACTTGAAATCATGTTAGATATCATTAGTCACTAGAAAGATGCAAATTAAATCCACATTGATATACACAATTTCCATGATAGTTATAATTGAAAAGATTAAAAATTTCTCATATTTTTGTCTCTTGAGTATGAAATGGGACAATCATTTTGGACAAACTGTTCTTCAGTTTCTGGCAAGGTAACCTTGCATTTCCAATTATGTCCTGCAGATCCACACTGTGTGTTTAAGAAAACTGAAATCATGTCCATACAAAGATTTTACATACATGTTTATTGCATTCTTTATTCTTAATATCTGCAAACTGGCAATTGCCTTAAAGCCCATAAGTACTTGGATGGGTAAATGAATGGTGGTATAACCATATAATGAAATACTGCACAACAGTATAAACAATGCATTATTTACTCATTTAACAACATGGATAAATCTAACTATGTATATAAATATTGACAGGAATGAGATGGACACGAAAGAGAATGTAGAATTGTGGTAGTGTGCAACTGAGGGCTGAGAGTTAAACTGAGTACAAAAGGACATGAGGGCACTTTTTATGATGACAGAAATGTTCTATATATTGAGATGGTATATATATGGCTATAGATAGTCATCAACAAACTTTAATTAAAATGTGTGCTTTCTACTATATATAAATTATTCTTCAATAAAATTTATCTTAAAAATGAGAAGAGAAAAATGTGAAAAAAATGTCTCAGGAAAACTTGAAAATAACAAAACATGGTAACTGGGGAGCAAGAAAAGATTAGAAGGGAATTAGAGTAGTCTGGAATTTTTAAGAATCATTTTCAATAAGTAATTAAGATTATATGATGTTGATTGTATACAAAAATTACTCTCTGAGCAATTCATACTTTTTGAGAAAACAAAGAGAAAAACTACCACAAAATGTTGGATTAAAAAACAAAACAACGACCATTCAGTTTTCATTCACATTGTGTAGTATGGATCAAAGTAAAATTGTAATGACAAACAAAAATACCTTTTGAAAGTTCTATAGATTAAATTTTATCTGCCCATTATTTTCTGTATTTCACCAAAATGGAAACAGCCATAGATCAGGCAGGATTAGTTTAAACAAATCAATGCAGATAAATAAATAAATAAACTCCATAATGTCGAAAACAAAGAAAACTTGGGGTAAAAGAACATAGTGAGTAAGCAGGACACAAGAATAAATTATGGACACAATGAGAGTGAGACCCTAAGGGACCTTGGAGAGGGATTATAAATATCTAATATTATAAGTATTTAGAGTACCCAAATATTAGAACAGACTAAAGTTGAGAGAAAAAACTAAGGGTTACCATATAGGAGACAGGTGGGGGGATGGGTTAAATGGATGCTGGGGATTAAGGAAGGCACTTGTGATAGTCACTGGGTGTTGTCGTGATAAATCACTACATTGTCACCTGAAACTAATATTATACTGTAAACTGACTAAGTGGAATTTAACTAAACACTTGAAACTACAATAAAAATAATAGAAAATAAAAAGATAACTAAGGGGGTTATCACATGTGCCCTCTACTGAAACCCCATTTTGGCATTAAAAATGGGATAACCATAAGAAAAAATTGAACTTTCTTTCACTAGACCTTTAGCCTCAACCACTCTTCCTACTAGGAGAAAAGTCATCATTTAGTTCCTAAAGACATAAAGAAAATATGGGTTATAAACTTATTTTAAGTCTCAATTTTTCCAATTATCAATATCATACCTACTAAAGCTGTTCACTGTAATAAAATTCAATCAGAAAGGCAGCTAGGTCAGGAGGAAACATTCCACTATCATGGTTCACAATATTTAGCATTATGCTAGGGGGAAAAAAAGGCAAAAAAAAAAAAAGAACTACCTCAGATCTTTTTATAAATTCCACGCCTGAGAATCACAGATGCGTATATATACACACACATAAAAATATGTATACACACATCCATATATAATTTTGTATTAAACTGTTAACTGAGCTTTAAAATAAAATAAAAATTAAAAAAAATAAAACAGGAGTTTTTTGTTTTGTGTTTTTGTTTTTGTTTTTGTTTTGTTTTGTTTTGTTTTGGGCTACAATGTGATATTATTAACACATTTGGTCTGAGTAATAACTCATCTGCATTTACTAATAGCTAACTAGGACACTAACAAGGTTCCAATGAATACAGTCCCAGAAAGACCTGCCACCCACAGATCTTGGGACTCTAAAGAGAAAGTCAATATTTATGAAACTTTTCTAAAGAGTCTTAGTGACTTGGAGTAGAGTCTTGGGACTTCTGCTAGAAATGTTAATACTGTAATTCTGAAAATTCTGAGAAGTTTCTTGAACCCTTTCTGTTCATGGCTCCATTGCATCTGTCATTTTGCTTTCTCTCTGATTCAATAACTGTAGTACTTTTTCTTCTTACTGCAGTACCAGAAGGGATAGTGAGGTGTTTGAAGTCCAGTGAAGGCATCCACCATGGTAATGGCCAAGAGGATGCTCTGCTGATGCCAACCAAGGTGGTGACTCCGACTGTCCATGTCATGTTATTAAATACCCATGAAAAGTGCCTTGGTCTTTTCCAAATATGTTAAGTAAACACTCAACTAATGAGTTAATTAAATCATCTATTAATTTATTTAACACACATTTATTAAGTATTTGCCAGCCTTGTTTTAGACTCAAGGCAAAAGTACTGAACTAAACAAGATAGAGGTTTTATATTTTTGTTTTGTTTTGTTTTTGCTTAAGATTTATTTATTTTGGTGTAGAGAAGGAAAGAGGGAGAGAGAGCACAAGCATGGGGAGCAGGGAGCCCACCATGGAGATCAATTCCAGGACCCCAGGATCACGACCTGAGCCAAAGGCAGATGCTTAACCCACTGAGACACCCAGATGCCCCAACAAGATACCAACAAATTCTTGTGGTATCAAAGACTGTAAAAATCAAGCTTAAACTTAACTTCCAATTTAGTAGAGTTAAAGTTAACTATTAATTTTAAGAATGTTTTAAAACGTTCTTTTAATTTTCACCTGACTTTTATTTTTGACATCTCACTGACTCAGGCATGAATCCATGTGACTATGCCACAAGGAAATCTCAAACATTTGATGTTGTGGTCAGAAATACCTGGATTATTTCCCCTTTGACCTTTAAATAAATGGGCATTCATATAGAGTGAAAATACCCCAAACCATACTCCCAACTGATCCAGACATAGACAGGTCTTAAATACTCAAGTGAACACAGATTTGATATAAAGTGAAACCCTTACTACATATGGTAAAATGGAAAAATTTCAATAATTATGTATAGCAATGATAAAAACAAAAATGGATGCTTTACCTTGAGAAAAATTCATAAGATCTAGGCAAGCATTCAGAAATCTCAGTCTGGTTTGTATACCTGGGTGGTCAGTCAGTTGAACACACAACTCTTGATTTCAGCTTGGGTCATGATCCCAGGGTCATGGGATAAAGCCCCACATCAGGACTCAACGCGGAATCTGGTTTAGATCCTCTCTTTCTCTCCCTCTACCCCTCCCCCTCACTCATAAATTTATTGAGAGAGTCTTTCTCTAAATAAATAAAACCTTAAGAAGAAAAGAAAAGAAAAAAAGGAAGAAAGAAAGAAAGAAGAAAGAAAAGGAAAAAGAAAGAAAGAAAGAAAGAAAGAAAGAAAGAAAGAAAGAAAGAAA
>NC_081560.1:99499728-99505927 GCF_022355385.1 Mustela nigripes | reverse complement strand
CCAAAACAAACTGAGGGTTGCCGGGGGGAGGGGGTTTGGGAGAAGGGGGTGGGATTATGGACATTGGGGAGGGTATATGATTTGGTGAGTGCTGTGAAATGTGTAAACCTGGTGATTCACAGACCTGTACCCCTGGGGATAAAAATATATGTTTATCAAAAATAAAAAATTAAAAAAAAAATAGAAATATTGATTTTAGCAAAAAAAAAAAATAGGTATTCCAAAGAGGATGAAGAAAGAGGGCACAAATAATATTTAAATAAATAATGTTTACAAATTAATGAAAAACAACAAGCTACCTATCCCTGGATCTCAACATACACCAAAAAGGGGAATTTCAGAGATCCATGCCTAAAAACATAATAATAAAACTATTTAGAGCCAAAGACAAAGAACGTTTAAACAAAAAGAATGAATCATCTAATTATTTACTAGGGATACTCAATAAGAATAGTAGCTGAGTTATGTAATCAGTAATTTTATGGAAGACAAAAGTTAGTGGGAAGATATTTTCAAACAGTTGAAATTAAAGACTGTAAAAGAATTGTAAATTGAGTAAATCCTTCAAAAATGAAAGCTAATTAAGATGTTAGCCAAAAAAAATCAATTTCTAGTAGACATACCAAAGGAGTTCTTCAATTTTAAATGTAAATATACTGAATCTATGCCGTACAAAAACTTAAATCCACGCAGAAGAAATAAAAATTACTGTACTTATTTTTAAAAAACAGTGTGTGTGTTTATTTGTGATTCTTTCCTTCTGTCTAAATTTAAAAACTGCATCATGTAATAATGTCTCTATATTTGTAAGCTTATGACATATAAATAAGTGACATATATGAGAATATTGTCACAAAGGAAAAGGGGAAATGGAGAAAGATTCTTATATACTTTTGAAGTTAAGTTGATATTAATCTGAATTATATTGCTTTAATTTAAGATGTTAATTAGGGCAACACTAAAAAATTATGTTAAAAAAATAGAAACAATAGAAAAAGAAACAAAAAGAGAATTAAGATGCCCAGTAGAAAATATCTATTTAACACAAAAGCAGGAGTAGCAGAAGGGCAGAAGTGTAATAAAAGACAGGGCACAACAAAAATGAATTATAGGTGGCAAACATAAGTCCTCTCTTGTCAGTAATTACATTAAATGAAAATGACTTCAACCACAGTGAGATACCACTTTATATCTACTAGTAAGGCTATAACTGAAAAAAGAAAGAAAATAACAAGTGTTGGTAAGGATGTGGAGAAATTAGAATCCCTATTCATTACTGATGGTAATATAAAGTATGATAGCCCTTGTGGAAAATAATTTACATGTTCCTCAAAAATTTATATAGAATTTCCACATGATCAATCAATGGCTTTCCCAATTATATTCAAGAGAATTAAAATTAGGTATTCTAATATAAACCCACGCATGAGTATTAACTATTAGTAATAGTTTAAAGTAGAAATAACCAAAAGTCCATCACCTGATGAATGAGTAAATAAAATGTGGCACATCTGTACAATGGATGTACAATGTGTTCAGCCAAAAAAAAATAGAATGATACATCATGTGGGCTGGCATTTATCACCTAACAAAGATGAACATTGAAAATATTTGCTAAGTGGAAAAAAAAAATAGTCACCTATTGTAAGACTCCATTTACATGAAACACTCAAAAAGTCAAATAAAGATAGACAGCAAATTTGTGGTTGGCGGGGCCTATGGGAGGAATGAATGGGGAATAACTACTTAATGGGCACGAATTTTTCTTCTTTGGTGATGACAATGTTCTGAAACTAAATAGCTACGAATCTTGTAAATACCCATGGCATATATACTTTAAAAAAATTAAAATGGTAAATTTTATGTTATATGTATTTTATAACAATAAAAATCATGTATATGGATTAAACACTCCAACCAAAAGACAGAGGGTAACAGGGTGGATTAAGGCATACCTCAAAAATTAAAAATAAAAAAGATATCAAATAAAAAACCTAACTTTCTACCACAAGAAACTAGAAAAAGAGGATCAAATTAATTCAAAATCGACTAAAGGAAAAGAAGAAATATGACAGAAACAGAAATAAATGACATAAACCATAGACAAACGAGAGAAAATCAGTGAAGCCTAAAGTCTATTCTTTGAAATAATTAACAAAATTCACATATTTTAGCTAGACTGTTTGACATTATGAAAATCAAGAATGAAAAAGGAGTCATTGTTATTAATATTACAGAAATTTAAAAACATATAGGAGAATGCTATGTGTAATTGTATACCAACAAATTAAACAATGTAGATCAAATGTATAAATTCTTATATAGGCAAAAACTACCAAAACTGATTCAGGAAGAAATAAAGAATCAGAATAGACCTACAACAAGTAAAGATTATATTAAGTTGAAAACTCCCCAAAAGAAAACTCTAATTCACTGGTGGATTCACTGGTGAATGTTATCAAATGTTTCAAGAAAAAATTAACATTACTTTTTCACAAGATATTTCCCAAAAATATAAGTTTAGGGAACACTTTCCATTTCACTTTATTAATTCAGTGTGACCCTTTTACAAAACCTCTAACAATATAGCAAACTCACACAAAGAAAAATAGATTATCTGTGTAGGTCCATGTCTATTGAATAAATTGAACCACTAATAACTTCCAAAACAGAAAGTGCACAGGCCAGATAGTTTCACTGGTGAATTCTACCAAACAAATAGTTATAACAATTCTCTACAATTTCTCTCAGAAAACAGAAACAAAGGGAACACTTCCTAACTCATTCTATGATACCAGTATTATTCTAATAACAAAAAGCAGCAAAGGTATTTCAAAAAGAAAAAAAAAACCACTCAGGTCAATATGTTGCATGAATATAGATGCAAAATACTCAACAAAATATGAGCAGATGGAATCCAACAATTTATAAAAAAAAAGAATTATACAAAATGATCAAGTTGGATTTATTTTAGGTATTTGTAAGTGATTCAACAATTCACAAATTGATTAAGCATTCCACCTACCAATAGGCTAAAAAAGAAAAAAAAATCATATTATCATAAATAAATGCAGAAAAAGCATTTGGCAAAATGGTAACTCCAACTCACACTATAATCTCTTGGTAAATTAGGAATCAAGGGGGAATTTCCTCAACTTGGAAAATAATATTTACAAAGACTCCTACAGCTAACATAGTAAATGGCAAGAAACTGAACAATTTTCCCCTGAGGTGGAAAAAGGGTAAGAATGCCCCATCTCATGTGTCTATTAAATATCACACTAGATGTCATAGCTAGTGCATTAAGACAAGAAAAAAAAAAGACAGTTATACATATTAAAGAGGAAAAACTAAATCATCTTTCTTTGCAGATGCATGAATGTGCAGAAAATCCCAAAGAGTCAACCAAAAACTCATGAAATGAACAAGCTTGAATGACACAAGATTAGTGCACACACACACATGCGCACACACGCACACACACACACACACACACACACACCAAATTGCTTTCATATGTGCTAACAATGAACAACTGAAATTTCAAGTTAAAATACAGCATGATTCGCACTATCAACAAATTAGAAATTACATGCTTGGGTGTAAACGTAAAATGCTTTTTATAGCATCTAGATGCAGAAAATTACAAATTTCTGATGATGATATCAAGAGATCTAAGTAAATGGCAAGGTGGTACATGGTTATAGATTCAAAGATTCAGTATTATTAAGATGTCATTTCTTGCCAACTTGATCTATCAGTTCAAGGAAATTTAAAACAAAAGCTTTTTGTGGATAGCTATTATGTGTATATTGACAAACTACTTCTAAAATGTCATGGCATAGTGAATGTCCTAGATGAGCCAACACCATCGGGAGCAAAACAAAAAAGGAAAACAAAGTTGGATTTCTGCCCTGTTTTAAGACTTTCTGTAAAGCTACAGTACTAAACACAGAACAGTTTACTGAAACAAACAGACAAATAGATCTATGGAACATAATAAAGAAACTGGAAATAGAACCACACAAATTGAGTCAGATGATTTGTGACAAATGTGCACTATCAACTAGAAGATTAATGTTTTCAGCAAAGGGCACTAGGACAATTGGACCTCCTGAAAAATTAAATAAAATTGGATCTTTAAAGCAAATAGAAAATGCAAAACTATAGAACTTCTAGAGAAAACACAGGAAAAATATGTGAAACTTTGTGTTTGGAAATGAGTTTTACATAAAACACACAAAAAAAGATAATTTTTTAAAGTTAGTATTTATTAAAATTAAAATCTACAGTGCAAAAGACACTGCTAAGAGAATAAAAAGATATGTCATGGACTGAGAGAAAATATTTGCAAACCACATATGTGATAAAAGACTTAAATCTAAAATATATGTAGAACTTTCAGAGCCAATAATAAGAAAGCAAAAAAATTTAGAATTAGGGAGAAGTACCGGACAGACACTTCATTGCAGATATATATCAGAATTAAGCATATGTAGTAATATTAAACTTTATTTGTCATTAGGGCATTGCAGAAATAAACCATGAGATATTAGGTATCAAAATGACTAAAATCCAAAACTTAATGCCACTTGCCAACAAAAATACAGAGTGATAGAAACTTTCTTTAATTACTGCTGAAATACAATATGGCATGGAATTGAAATGCCCTACATACTTGAAGGGGATATAAGGTCAAATAATACACGACAACTATTTCAATGTGTTTGCAATATTATTACAGTCAAGTTATGCTGACTCATAGAGGGATATACTGGGGGCTTCTGAGATAAGTCAGCATTGCACTATTAAACTGAGGGCGTCATGGGATGATTTCCTAACTTCCTTTGAAAAGGAAATTTTCTTTAATTTTGAACTAAGAAACATCTAGATATGATTAAGAGGAATGGAAGTGTTGGAAACTACATATGAATGGTATTCCCATACAAATGTAATAACACTGAGGAGGGAAAAAGTGAAAAAGACAGGCTATTGCCCAGGCTTGGGAAGGGGTTGACACGCTAATTTAGAGAAGTAATAGACTAGCAGAAGTGGGCATTTTTCCCAGGGTTCCAGTTGCTGGCCTGACAATTGTTGCCTTAATTGGACCTCTGGTTACTTAGAATCATTCAGGATTCATATTCTTTCTTCTTCAAAATTATTTTTAAAAATAACCTGGCTTCCAAGAAAGTAGAAGTTAAAATTAAAAGCGTAAAAGTTGAAGCAAATTTTATCACAATGATTATCTGAATTTTTACATTTAAATTTATATTTTCTCTAAATGACAATAGTTTCTACAGTAAAGGTGGAACATTTCATTTTTCCAAAACCACGCTCTGTATTTTACAAACAAAAATGTCACTTGCTCATCCATTTAGAATGAGCCCTAACATCTTTCTTGGGTATTAGGAGATATGAAATGAATTATATGAAATATAAATTCTGACTATTCATTACATTCTACCTAATAATGAATACAAAGTACATTTATTTTCCAGTACCATACTAATTTTAGTACCACTAAGACATTCTATTCTATAATGTTAGGAATAAACTTGAAGGGTTCCCCACAGCATTCTAAAAGTATATGTTGTAAATGAAAGCATGAAGTATTTGCCAAAAAGCGTCTCCTAATGGCACTTTTAATCTTCTCTTTGTTCATTGTGCCATGATGAACATAATGTGTCTTTCACACTGTCAGCTGATGGTCAATAATTCTTTCATTTCATTTCAAACATATAAATTAACACTAAAAGAAAATACTGTTGATACAAATTATTTTCACAGCTATTACTTAGAGTATGATTCATTCATTGAAATAGAGTATCAGATTTGGAAAATAAGCTAATTTTCATATAACTGAAGATTCATTGCTGTTACTAGCTCCAAAGTTGTTACTCAAATTGTATTAAATGACATTAACTACAAAGAATATACTATTCCTGATCATTATAAATAACAGAGTGCCTTTGGAGAATAAAAATATGTCTGTCATGTCATATAAATATATTTTATATAAATATGATAATAACTATAAATACAAATATTTAAATATAGTTCTGTGGTTTTCTTATGCTAACAGTTTCAATAAACGGAGGAGGAGAAAGCAAAGCACGGAACTCATGGCTTTTTCCCTGTGATTTTTTTTAGTCTTGCGGTTAATTTAATTTTTTTCTTTTTCATTTTTTGTTTTTTTTTT
>NC_081560.1:99497465-99499628 GCF_022355385.1 Mustela nigripes | reverse complement strand
TCTTTCTTTTTTCTTTTTTTTCTTTCTTCCTTTTTGAACCTCTTTTTATCCCCTTTCTCCCCCCTCACGATTTGGGATCTCTTCTAATTTGGTTAAAGCATATTTTCCTGGGGTTGTTGCCACCCTTTTAGTATTTTACTTGCCCCTTCATATACTCTTCTCTGGACAAAATGACAAGACGTAAAAATTCAACACAAAAAAAAGAACAAGAGGCAGTACCGAAGGCTAGGGACCTAATCAATACAGACATTGGTAATATGTCAGATCTAGAGTTCAGAATGACAATTCTCAAGGTTCTAGCCGGGCTCGAAAAAGGCATGGAAGATATTAGAGAAACCCTCTCGAGAGATATAAAAGCCCTTTCTGGAGAAATAAAATAACTAAAATCTAACCAAGTTGAAATCAAAAAAGCTATTAATGAGGTGCAATCAAAAATGGAGGCTCTCACTGCTAGGATAAATGAGGCGGACTTCAATGACTTTTGATTGTTTGTTTCTTTCAAATCTTTATTTAAATTCTAGTTAGTTAATATAGTGTAATACTGGTTTCATGAGTAGAATTTATAGATTCATTATTTACATATAACACTCACTGTTCATCACAACAGGTGCCCCCCTTAATACCTATCACCCATCTAGCCCACTTCCCACCCTCCTCTCCTCCATAATCCCTCAGTTTGCTCTCTATTGTTAAGAGTCTTTTATGGTTTGCTTCCCTCTCTTTTTTTTTCCCCTTTCGGTATGTTCATCTGTTTTGTTGAACTCCACACATGAATAAAATCTTATGGTATTTGTCTTTCTCTGACTGACTTATTTCAATTAGCATAATGCACTCTAGCTGCATCTAGGTCATTGCAAACGGCAAGATTTCATTCTTTTTGGTGGCTGAGTAATATTCCATTGTGTATGTACACACTACACACACACACACACTCACATACATATATATACCACATCTTCTTTATCCATTTATCAGTCAATGGACACTTGGGCTCTTTTCAAAGTTTAGTTAATGTTGAATCACATTTTTTTTCTATTTGATTATTCTTGTATGTAATGGTATTTACTCTGTTGCAAATTCAATATCTGAAATTGATCTTTTCTTTTTTTAAATTTTATTTTGTTTTATTTTATTTTTCAGTGTTCCAAAATTCATTGTTTATGCACCACACCCAGTGCGCTATGCAATACGTGCCCTCCTTAATACCCACCAACAGGCTCACCTAACCCCCCACCTCTCTCCCCTCCATAACACTCAGTTTGTTTCTCAGAGTCCACAGTCTCTCATGGTTCATCTCCCCCTCCAACTTCTCCAACTCACTTCTCCTCTCCATCTCACCACGTCCTCTGTGTTATTACTTGTGCTCCACAAATAAGCGAAACCATATGATAATTGACTCTCTCCACCTGACTTATTTCACTCAGCATAATCTCTTCCAGTCCCACCCATGTTGATACAAAAGTTGAGTATTCATACTTTATGATGGAGGAATAATACTCCATCATACATATGCACCATATCTTCTTTATCCATTCATCCGTGGAAGGGCATAATGGATATGCACTTCAACGTCTGTGGCCATTGCTACTGTGATCTTTTCAATCTTCCGCAGTTAGCTTTTTTTTTTTTTTCAATCTTCCGCAGTTAGCTTTTTTTTTTTTTTTTTTAACTTTTAAAAAAGATTTTAAGTGTTTATTTGAGAGAGAGAAGTCACAAGAGAGGGGAGGGGCAGAGAGAAGAGGAAAAGCAAATTCCATCTCAGGACCCTGGGATAATGACCTGAGCTGAAGACAGATGGGACATTTAAGTGACTGAGTCACCCAGGTGTCCCTCTGTAATTTGTTTTTTATTTTTATGAGAATATTCAATTTTCTTCTTGAGTTTTAAAAGTAATTTCCAGGGGGGACCTGGATTGCTCAGTCGGTTAAGTTTCTGACTCTTGATTTTGGCTCAGGTCATGATCTCAGTGTTATGGGATTGAGTCCTGTGTTGGAATCTGTTCAGAAGGGAGTCTGCTTCTCTTCCTCCCTCTGTCCCTCCCCCCAACTCATGCTCTCTCTAAAATAAATTAAAAATCTTAAAAATAAATAAATAAAAGGAATTTCCAGGTTGTGGTTTTCTTTCTTTCTTTCTTTCTTTCTTTCTTTCTTTCTTTCTTTCTTT